>NC_136611.1:4791765-4842872 GCF_933228915.1 Telmatherina bonti | reverse complement strand
TTTGTCAGAATTTACCTCCATTTTCTGACTTAAATCTTTAAAATGCAGGTTTTAGTTCAAGTCAGACAATAGAAGTACATTTAACTCTGAATTTTTCCAATATGTAAAACTTATTGACATTGACTGGTTTAAACTGTAAAATTTACTGTTTTTTACTTGCATAATTAATCTGCACATGTAGATTTAATTTGAACCGGTACTTATATATATATATATATATATATATATATATATATATACACGTTTAAAGTAAATAAATTTTCATTCATTTGGAATTTTCTAATATGTATTCTGTGACATCCATTTTTCTTGTATTCCTCAGGCTCATTTAGTTGTTTTTATTTTGCTGCATCTAGAATTTACCTCATTTTATGAAATGTTCAGATTTGGTTGAATTTTACCATTTATTACATTTTTAAAACTGATTTTTTTTTTTTTAACTTTTCTCTGGATTTTTATTTACTTTTAAAATGTACTTGTATTTTCAGACTGTTATTTAATATTTATAAAATGTACTTATTTGCTGACATGTGAAGTGTGACGTTTACTTGTATTTCTTAAGTTTTTATTTCCTGACATCTGGAATTTATCTCATTGTGTCAAAAAATGTTTATATTTATTTAAAAAGTAGATGCACTCAATTTCTGAGATATTTTCCGACTTGTACATTTATTTTTATTTTTGGACTTTTATTACGCGACTTGCCAGATTTATTTATACAAATGTATAAAACTAAAATGTTCTTTTTTCTGATATTGGAATCTTGTAAAATATTTTCTGAAATGTAACATGAACCTATATATTCATTTACTTCCAGTTTTAAGACAATGTGATTTACTTTTACAACGTCGAACATGGAGCGAAAGGTTTGAACACGCGTGTCCGTGTCTCGGCTCCGTCACCCTGCAGAGGTTAAAGGTTAAAGAAATAAGACGACCAGCTTTTCAAGATTCACAAAATTACTTTCGGTTTAAATCTCCCAGAAAAGATTGAAGCTCTAAGTCACTTATTCCCTGAAGACTTGGAGAACTGAAGTCATTTCCATCATTTAATTCTGCATTTCTATAAATTCCTGCACGCTTTTGGCATTTTAATAAAAAAAGAAAAAATCCTGTTTTCTGTAAATAATGTCCAAGAGATTTGCATAAAAACTTAAAAAGTATCCTAATTAGCGAGTGGAGAGCCTCCAGTCGTGTTGAGGAATGAACCAGGAGCCAACTTATTGTTCCCCTCTGCATCAGAAGACCCCCTGCTGAGAACATGAAAATGGAAACCTCTCCCGTCTTCATCCAAACTGGCAGGACGGGGCGACAGATTAGCCAAAAAGCTTTTGTTGTCCGTAAAACGAGCGAAGCGGCGAGGTCTAAAATAAAAAGCTCCGTTTTAAAACGCAGGCGGTGCATCTGCTCAGCTTGCAGCAGATTGCACGTGGTCATGGCGTTCACCTCGCCACGAGGCAGCAGGCGGCGGAAGCGTCTTTAATCCTGACATGTTGCAGATTGTGCTCCTGAGCTGCAGGATTACGAGCTGCGTCGGCTCTGTACGGTGGAAATAAGATGTGAAATCATGCATGAGACCGTTCTGCTGCAGGGTGGAAGATAAAAGCTCCTTTTATGTTCCCCTCCGCTACGTGTAGTACAACATGTAGTACTACTCCGCTACGTGTAGTACAACATGTAGTACTACTCCGCTACGTGTAGTACAACATGTAGTACTACTCCGCTACGTGTAGTACAACATGTAGTACTACTCCGCTACGTGTAGTACAACATGTAGTACTACTCCGCTACGTGTAGTACAACATGTAGTACTACTCCGCTACGTGTAGTACAACATGTAGTACTACTCCGCTACGTGTAGTACAACATGTAGTACTACTCCGCTACGTGTAGTACAACATGTAGTACTACTCCGCTACGTGTAGTACAACATGTAGTACTACTCCGCTACGTGAAGTACTACAACATGTAGTACTACTCCGCTACGTGAAGTACTACTACTCCACTACGTGAAGTACTACTACTCCGCTACGTGTAGTACTACTACTCCGCTACGTGTAGTACAACATGTAGTACTACTCCGCTACGTGTAGTACAACATGTAGTACTACTCCGCTACGTGTAGTACAACATGTAGTACTACTCCGCTACGTGTAGTACAACATGTAGTACTACTCCGCTACGTGTAGTACAACATGTAGTACTACTCCGCTACGTGTCGTACTACTCCGCTACGTGCCGTACTACTCTGCTACGTGTAGTGCAACATGTAGTTCTACTCCGCTCCGTGAAATACTACTACTCCGCTACGTGTAGTACTACATGTAGTACTACTCTGCTACGTGCTGTACTACTCCGCTACGTGTAGTACTACATGTAGTACTACTCCGCTCCGTGAAGTACTACTACTCCGCTACGTGCCGTACTACTCCGCTACGTGCCGTACCACTCCGCTACGTGCCGTACCACTCCGCTACGTGCCGTACCACTCCGCTACGTGCCGTACTACTCCATGAGGTGATTTAAGTCAGAAGCCGGGTGGAGCGGTGAAAAGCCTTCAGGAGTCGAAACGTTACAGTGATGCTCAGCAGAAAGGCTTAAAGGATCTTTTATCGAGCTGAAATTAGCTGATAAAGACCAAAGAAAAAACTTAACCGCAGATCTTTCACAATGACGTCCTAAAAACGGATTCTGAGGTCAGACGTGGTCCGACATGCAAACCAGTTGTCTCCAGTTTTCATGTGTTTCTACCATAGACTGTATATAAAAAGATGGGCGGAGCCTCCGTGACGTCCCCTGTAGGTTTCTGAAGAGCTGAATTGAAGCTCGGTGGGCGGTTCCTACCATCACCATCTTGGCAGCGTCATGCGTGTCGTCTCGCCCGGAAAATACAAATATGGACAAAGAGGTGGAGCTGTGAAGGGGGACTGTGAGCGTCATGGTGGATGATTGACATCGAGCGAACTTCGAGCTTTCTGTAGCTAAGAGCTAACCGAGCTAACCCGGAGATAACAGGAGCTAACCAGCTAACGGAGGTAAGCGGGCTAAAGCTAAGTCACGTTAACCGGCTAAAAACCGCAGTTGTTCTACGTTCTTCTGACTTGAAGCTGGAGATCGGTACCTGTCAATCAAAAGGACACGCCCCTAAATATGCCGAACTTCGAAAACTACGGGCGAGTTAGAAAAAATTTCACTAAACATGTTTCTGCTGTAAACATGTTTATTTCTGCTGTAAACATGTTTATTTCTGCTGTGAAGTTGGTCTTTTTAACATGGGAGTCTATGGGGGTTTGTTGTTTTGCAGCCCCTAGTGGATGAAGGGGGAACTGCAGTTTTATGTACTACATAGGCTTCACTTTTAACCTCTGGAGGTTGCCGCTTGGTTTCTACAGATGAATGAAAACTGAAACTGTTCAGGTCTGGAGATCAGCCTGGAAAAAACGTTCTTTCCTCTTTAATCTGATAAAACGAAAGCAGAAAGACTCACCGTCCTCTTCATCAGATCCACCTGTTTAACACACATATCTAACCGGCCAATCACATCCAGCCGTGTAGACGCAGCGTTGGGAGATTCTCATTATGATGTGCAGCAGCTGTGATGCTTCATGTCAACATGGAGACAATCTCTGAGGAACGTTTGCACCGTGTTGGATCTGCGATACGAAGAGTTAAAGCCGATCTGGAGGTAGAAGAGGTCCAACAGACCCGGTACCAGCGGGGACCCGATGAGTCTGTTTCAGGTTGTTCCCAAATCCGTCTCTGAATGTTAAATGTTTATTTTTCCTCACTTTAATCTGACAAAAAGGATAAAAAATCTTCAAATGTAAAAATAATCCGCACCGTCACGCAACTTTCTTTGCTTTTCAAAATAAAAGTCAGATGAAATAAACCTCTTTATATCTGAGTTTTTAACATTTTCACCAAACTTTTGTTAAATTTTTCTGTTTTTCATCATAAAACTATCAGACTCAAAATAAAAGATAAAATGAACTTCTATATCTGAGTTGGAGTTTATAACATTTTCACCAAATCTTTGTTAAATTTAATAGTTTTATGATAAAAAAAAAAAACAAAAAACCCACAAGACTGGATGATTATCATCAGTTCTGAAGAAGCCTCTGCTTTTCCTCCGTTAGTTTCTCCGTCTTAATTCGGTACGTTAGGTCAGGATTGCTGCTTCTCAGCGTGCACATGGGTCATCTGCAGCGCATCATGCAGCCGCCGCCTGACGACGTTTAGCTGGAATCTACTGATCAGCCTCTGATAAAAGTCGAAGCCGTGAACTGAGTTTAAAGGAAGACAGCCATGTTTCGGTCAGGAACACCTTGCTTGTTGCGTAGTGGTGGAGAGACTAAAGCTTCCCGGATCTTTCAGGAGCTACAAAGAAGGAACCAAAGTGGAAAAATGATTTTTAAGGGTTTTTTTTATTTATCAGTAACATTCTATAAAGAAATACATTCACACTCACAGTATGATACAGGGCCGTTTACATAGTCTGTAGCAAAAACAAGGTGTGTGTGGAAGCCAGCCTGGCGGTCTGCAGACGCACCAGCTCGCTTCATGCACAACTAAACGTCAGAAGAACTCATTCAGATGAAGACGGAGGGCAGTAAAGCCTCTCTGGAGCAAGTAAAGCTGGTAAAAAATACAAAGAAAAAACCGAGACAGAGAGGAAAGTAAACACAAAGCTGGAGATGTAAACAAGACATGTTGAAAGTGCGGTTAATGGCTCTGGTTCGTCCCTTCTGCTCAAACTGAGCTCCGTCCACCAGTACACATGACAAGATGTTTCTGAGCATGGCTGTCTCACATGAACAACGGAAAGAACAAAAACTGGGCTGAGATGAAGACTTTCGTCTGCTTTTTCCAGAGAGGTTGGGTAAAACAAGGAGGCGGTGAGATGAGAGACGAAGGACGTGGGACTTACCTGCGGCTAAACACGGAAACATAAACGTGATGGAGGCCGAGGAGCAGCTGGGACACAAAGTGACATGCAGCCCTGCAGGATGGCGAGGCAGAAACATCTGAACCCGGAACGTTTGGATGGACAGACGTCTCAAACGTTCCTCGCAACATGAGGACGGATGTTCACGCCACCGTCGGCCAGGCGTGTTGGACAGAACGTCCCGACACGGTTCAGTCAGCATGTCGAGGAAAAACCCGCCGGAACCGGTTTGCTTCAGACGTCAGAAGTTTTAAACCACTTCCTCGATTCTTTCTGCTGTTTTATAGAAACATTGGGAGTTTAATTACATTTAAACTACAGCAGTAGTTTGGGACGACGGCGGGGGGGAGGTCTGTCTGACACGTTGATGCCACTGCATACCGAAAGAAAATGTAAATAAAAACATCTGATCGCAAATAATAAAAATAAAATACTGTAAAATGTTTCAAATGAAATTAATGTTTGTGGCTGAAAAAACCTGGAAACGCTGCTCAAAGGCACTTTATAGCAAAATAATACGATTTAGACAAGAAAAAATTCATACAAGCAAAAACATATTTTTTGGAAAAATTAAAAATTGAAAGGCAAAGAGTTATTTAAATTAAAATAAAGTAAAATAAATCTAATGTTTTAAGAAAAATAAAAATAAAAAAAAACGTGGCACAAAATTATATAAAAATAAAAATAAAAATAAAAAAAGCTCAGCCCATTATAGAAAAAAACAGTTTGGTCCAATTTAATTAAAATAAAGTAAAATAAATCTAATGTTTTAAGGAAGAGAAAAAAGAAAAAAAACTTGGTACAAAATGATTTTTTTTTAAAAAGAAATCAGCCCAAAATAGAAAAACCCAGTTTGGTTCAACTCAATTAAAATAAAAAGATAAGAAAGATTGACATGAAAGAAAAAGAAACTACAAACAACATTTTTTTTTTTTTTTTAAACTGAAACTTAAAAGAAAAATCTCTTTTATACATTTTAAAACAAATTCAATAAATTTGGCCTAATACAATAAAAATAAGAAAAAATAACCTTTGCCTCCAGCAACGTTTCCTCCTCCACCGCCGGTCTGAAACCCGGCAAACTGAATCCGTCCACAGACTCAAAGAGTTTTAACCGCCGACGAGTCGGAAGTTAACGGTTTACTGCTCCGTTCTCTCTCCTCGCTCTCTGTCAAGCTCGCTCGACCACAGCTCCTGCTTTAGGGAGGCCATGACGGCGTCTGGGTGGAAATGTGGAGGTTTTAATCGGTTTGAGCGTCTGCAGGGTCGACCTGCGGCTGACCCCAAATATGTAAATACCAAACCCGCACACGGCGAGCAGCAGCTCATCCTCCAGATGAGGCGTTAAAAGGAGGAAGACACCGACTGATCCCTGATCATCCTCGTTCCTGCGACACGACCACGAAAATCAGCTCAAGTCGCATTCGTTGCTCCAGCTTCAACAAGCCACCGCCGCTGTTTCCAAACAAGTTTCCTGCCTGCGTTCCAGCCACTCGGCTCTGCAGTGCATCGGTGCGGAGAAACGAGACGAATTCGTCTCGCTGCAGGACGAACAACGTGGTGAAATGTCTCGGCTCGGTTTGGGATTTACAGGACAAGTTTTCGCCATCAACAGCTGACTGAACGGACAGAAAAACAACAGAAAAACCAGACTCCTGAATGCAACACTGATGGCACAAGAAGCTTTAAAACAACATAAAAAAAGGCTGATCAAAAATTCGTTGCAAAATTCTCTCATGCCAGCCTGCAGGAATTAAAAAAAAACACGTTTGGTTTTGTTCTTTTGGTTTCTTTTTGATCCAAATTCAACTCAAACTGAATTTCATTTCCACTAAACAATAAAACGTTTCCACACTTACATTCAAGTGCTTATCGGGTTATATTGCATGGTCATCCTGCCGTACTCTACTCTAACTGGAGACACGGAGCTTCGCATCAAGCCTGCGAGTTTAACGACTAAAGCTAAGTTCAGCATCGGAAAGAAAACTTTCTGCCGATTCTGCTCTTCAGACTAAATAACAGCCTAATAAACCAGGAAGTGATTCACATATCGGGGCAGGAACAGAACAGAGGCACAGAAGCTTATTGCTGCCATTGAATATTCACGTAAAAATCCTCGCGTTTCCAGCGAAACGTAGATTACGTTGAAATGAGGCTTGGTTCTGAGGGGGCTGGATTTAATGTAAACGAATGGCGTGGAGCCAAAACTCTAGTAGTTCAGATTTGTTTCTGTACAGGTGGAGGTAACCGTGGCGGGGCCGAGTGACGCTTTGCTTCCCGCATCATGAGCCGCTTAATGAACCAATCTGCAGCTTTACGTTAAAAAAGCTGCTTTCCCGTTTCCACGTGATGCAGCTAGACTCCGCGGCGTTACGCGTCCGATACGTCCAGCGAGGACATCTCTGCAGCTGCGTCTGAAGCCAAAAGTAGCGTGTTTACCGAGTGAAACAAGGATTTTTTTCTCTGCTGCATCGAGTCCTGAACAGATCAAATGTGTTGTAAAGAACGCGTCTTCCCGCGCCGACTCAACCGGAGGACAGCGTCCGCCACAGGAAGCGAGTTGAGCTGCATCACCGGTGGAAAAACGAGGACATCGCTGACATCACTCGGCCCTTTTAGTACCAGCAAAGTTCACATTTCTCTTCGTTCCAGCTCAACTACAGCAGCTCCAAACTGCTCTAATCTACAGGTCAGTACCGTGGTGGGGGGCGTGTGAGGGGGGGGGGCGGGCACCTCTCGCTACGCTAAGCGAGCTGTAGGCGTACTTGCATGTGTCCGTTACAGCAGGGGAGGATAACATACAGATCAATACGTCGATAGCAGTGGGAGGATTTCCTCCTAAATGCCAAGGAAGGACTAGTCTGGAAAACCTTCTGATGTACGAGGGAGGATGGGGGGAGGATGGGGGGCGTGTGGCTCCACAGTGTCGGGTCCTGGTGTCGAGACGCCTCTAAGACTTGCCTGCGTTGGCCACGAAGGGGACGGAGCCAAACAGGTCCTCCGGCGGGAGCGGTTTGGCGGCAGGAGCGGCAGGCAGCGGTCGGTCCATTTCCACGCTGGCCGTTCTCTCCACAGGCTTTTCTGTAAGGGGGGGGGGGGGGGGGGGTGTCACAGAGAGGAAGATGAGGATTCGACTTGTTTCTTCATCGTATAGCAGATAAAACAGCAACATGTTTACATATTTGTGATGGAAAAACAGCCTTGTTGCTGAAGCGCCTGATGGATGCAGGAAGATTTCATCTGGGGGGTATTTCACGCCCCCCAGAAACGTGTGTATACGTGTGTGTGTGTGTGTGTGTGTGTGTGTGTGTGTGTGTGTGTGTGTGTGTGTGTGTGTGTGTGTTTAACACCCCAACATAAAAGCACTAAAAGTTCACTTGCTTGCTCTGAGCATGTCAAACTCCCGGTCTATCAGCTCCTCTTCGGTTAGCTTAGAGAAGTTGTCCTCTCCGAAGGGGTTCCAGCCAGACATGTCGGGGGGGTTACTGACAGCGCTGCTGCAGCTCTGAGACGGGGGGGTGAGCCCATCCGAGGCGAGCAGAGCGTTTCTACTGCAGAGAGAGACAACAAACACGCCACCGTTATGGACAAACAAGCGATTATAAGAGCAAACGACGGCGTTTGTTTGCGTTTATTACCCGGGGTTGGCGTATGAGGGATCCACAGGCGACGCCCCCATCTGGCCCGCCCCAGGTCCGGCTCCAGCTGTGGGGGTGGTGGCGTTATAGGAACCCAGAGGAATCTGGAACTCAAGAGGGGAGGACATATAGGGGAGAGGCTGCTGAGCGGGATGATGCTGCTGCTGCTGATGATGATGATGCTGCTGCTGTTGGACAAAAGCCTGCTGGTACTGCTGCAGCTGTTAGGGAAGGAAGAGAGGGAGAAGAGGGGGAGGGAATGAGGGACGGACCATTGACTTCATGGCGCATAATGATGATGAAATGTTGTTAGAAACCAGTTCTGGATCTGGAAAGCTGGGGGACACGGTGGAGGGGAGGGGTGAAGGAATGAGAGTCAAACGGTCGAAGAGCACCAAGCTGAACAAATCAACCAAGTTGCACATGAAGAGCGGACACTGGAGGGCAAACGGAAGCCCAAACGCCACATTTTCACACTACATCACTCTCACTGTTGCGTTTTTTAAAAAGCCAGACAGATGAAGCTGATCCGATGCCATCAAACCATATTACACGGCTTTTAAACATTTAGCTGCCATCTTGGAAGTTACTCTGACAACTGAAGTGCTTCATATGTCGGCACACAAACAAAGAAAATGCTCGATTTCCCTCCCCGTCCGATCCCCCAGTGGCTTCACTGGGACCAGATTGCCTCTGAAATAAAGCAGATGGTGCGCGTTCGGTGGGAAACGGGCTAAAAATTGCGCCGCCCTTGCAGTGTACATTTGGAGGACCCGTGTTTGTGTGTTTGATTCAGTCGCTGCGTAAATACAAGTTTTCTGCACACTTGGACGGGCTGAGCAGGAAGTTTGAGCGTCTGCTTGGCACGGACGCCAGCAGATCTGAGCGGAGACGAGTCGCTGCCAGCTTGGGGAACGGAGAGAGCAAACTTGAGCCGTTCTGACATTAAATGAAATATGCAGCCCTGTGATATTTCAAGCTGCGTCTCCATGTGTTTTACTGTCATTTGCTCAAACTATTTACAGCAGAGTTCGATGAAATCTGCTCGGAAATTCAGTCATAATCAAGACTAATGTTGGTCAAATGGGGATGCACTCAGTCCCAGGCCATACTCTAAGGCACAGGTGTCAAACTCCAGTCCTGGAGGGCCGGTATCCTGAACGTTTATGTTGTCTCTATGTTCCAACACATCTGACAGGTGTGAATTAACAGACTGACAAGAAGCAGCTGGACTCACCTGCAGGATACCGGCCCTGCAGGACCAGAGTCTGACACACCTGCTCCAAGGGATTCATTACAAAATAAAATGTCCTGTTTTGTCTTTTATATATTTCTGACCCAACAGATTGTACTTCAGTTTGCATAATGAAGCACATCAGGTCATCACTGTAAATGACAAGTTGTTCTCAACTGATTTTACCGGGTTAAATAAAGGTTAAATAAAAAAAATAAATAGAAGAAAATAAGGAATACTACACATGAGTGTACATTAAATATACTTCTGGATGTTTAAAAGTAATTAACAAAAAATTACTGGATTTTTTTAATGCCAAATATCTGGAACTGAAATGTTCAGGGATTTATCAGATGCGTGCAAAACAGAAAATCCATCCATTCTCCACCGCTTATCCGGGGTCGGGTCGTGGGGGCAGCAGCCTAAGCGGGGAAGCCCAGACTTCCCTCTCCCCAGCCACATTGCCAACTCTGCGGGGGGATCCCGATGCGTTCCCAGGCCAGCCGAGAGATATAATCCCTCCAGCGTGTCCTGGGTCTTCCCCGGGGTCTCCTCCCAGAGGGACGTGCCTGGAACACCTCACCAGGGAGGTCCAGGAGGCATCCTGACCAGATGCCCGAGCCACCTCAACTGGCTCCTCTCGATGCGGAGGAGCAGCGGCTCTACTCTGATCTCCTCCCGGATGACCGAGCTCCTCACCCGGTGGCCGGGCTCTCTAAGGGAGAGCCCGGCCACCCTGCGGAGGAAACCCATTTCAGCCACCTGCATACGAGATCTCGTTCTTTTGGTCATGACCCACAGCTCATGACCATAGGTGAGGGTAGGAACGTAGATCGACTGGTATAGCTTCCCCACGAAAGACCGGCGCAGAGTCTGCATTAATGCAGACGCTGCACCGATCTGTCTGTCGATCTCGCGCTCCATCCTTCCCTCACTCGTGAACAAGACCCCGAGATATTTAAACTCCTCCACTTGAGGCAGGACCTG
The DNA here is from genome assembly GCF_933228915.1 of Telmatherina bonti. NCBI lineage: Eukaryota > Metazoa > Chordata > Actinopteri > Atheriniformes > Telmatherinidae > Telmatherina > Telmatherina bonti. The sequence goes on along the minus strand of NC_136611.1, from coordinate 4,832,069 downwards.
ACTCCCAACCCGGAGAGGACAATCCACCCTATTCCGGCTGAGGACCATGGTCTCAGATTTGGAGGTGCTGATTCTCATCCCAGCCGCTTCACACTCTGCCGTGAATCGCTCAAGTGAGAGCTGGAGATCACGACCAGATGAAGCCAACAGGACCATGTCATCTGCAAAAAGCAGAAACCCAATCCTGAGGCCACCAAGTCGGATCCCCTCAACACCTCGGCTGCACCTAGAAATTCTGTCCATATAAGTTATGAACAGAATCTGTGATAAAGGGCAGCCTTGGCGGAGTCCAACCCTCACTGGAAACTAATCCAACTTACTACCGGCAATGCAGACCAAGCTCTGACACCTGTTATACAGGGACCGGACAGCTCGTACAAGGGGGTCCGGTACCCCATACTCCCGGAGTACCCCCCACAAGAGCCCCCGGGGGACATGGTCGAATGCCTTCTCCAGGTCCACAAAGCACATGTAGACTGGTTGGGCAAACTCCCATGCCCCCTCCAGGACCCCAAAGAGGGTATGGAACTGGTCCACTGTTCCGCAACCGGGACGAAAACCACACTGTTTAACCACCTCAGCGACTTCAGCCTCAGAGATAGGAGAGTCCACCCCTGAGTCCTCCAGCTCTGCTTCCTCAAAAGGAAAACGTGTTGGTAGGATTGAGGGGGTCTTTGAAGTATTCCCTCCACCGACCCACAATGTCCCGAGTTGAGGTCAGGAGCTCCCCATCACCACTGTACAGTGTTGATGGAGCACTGCTTCCCCCTCCTGAGCCGCCGGATGGTGGACCAGAATTGCCTCAAAGCTGTCCGGAAGTCTTTCTCTGTGGCCTCGCCGAACTCCTCCCATGCCTGTGTTTTTGCCTTGGCGACAGCCGAAGCCGCATGCCGCTTAGCCCGCCGGTACCCATCAGCTGCCCTCCAGAGTCCCACAGGCCAAGAAGGCCCGATAGGACTCCTTCTTCAGCTTGACGGCATCCCTCACTGCTGGTGTCCACCAACGAGTCCTGGGATTACCGCCACGACAGGCACCAACGACCTTACAGCCACAGCTCCGGCTGGCCGCCTCAGCAATAGAGGCATGGAACACAGCCCATTCAGACTCAATATCCCCCGCCTCACTCGGGACATGTTTGAAGCTCTGTTGAAGGTGGGAGTTGAAGCTCGCTCTGACGGGGGACTCAGACACTCCCAGCAGACCCTCACAACACGTTTGGGCCTGCCAGATCTGACCGGCTTCCTCCCCCACCATCTGAGCCAACTCACCACCAGGTGGTGATCAGCTGACAGCTCCGCCCCCCCTCTTCACCCGAGTGTCCAAGGCATGTGGCCGCAGGTCCGACGATACGACTACAAAATCGATCATCAAACTGCGGCCCAGGGAGTCCTGATGCCAAGTGTACATATGGACACTCTTATGCTGGAACATGGTGTTCGTTATGGACAATCCATGACGAGCACAGAAGTCCAATAACAAAGACCATGCCCCCCATCAGAGGGGGGGCATGGTCCCCCCCCTCTGGGTTCAGAGGGGGGGGGGACCATGTCTCCCAATCACTCCCCTCCAGGTCTCACTGTCATTGCCCACATGAGCATTGAAGTCCCCCAGCAGAACAATGGAGTCCCCAGAAGGAGCACCCTCCAGCACTCCCTCCAAGGACCCCAGAAAGGGTGGGCACTCTGAACTGCTTTTCGGTTCATAAGCACAGACAATAGTTAGAACCCGTCCCCCCACCCGAAGGCGGAGGGAAACTACCCTTTCATCCACCGGGGTAAACCCCAACGTGCAGGCACCAAGCTGGGGGCTGATGAGAATGCCCACACCTGCTCTGCGCCTCCCACCATGAGCAACTCCAGAGTGGAAGAAGGTCCAGCCCCTCTCGAGGGTACTGGTTCCAGAGCCCAAGCCATGCGTCGAGGTGAGTCCAACTATATCTAGCCGGAACCGCTCAACCTCGTGCACAAGCTCAGGCTCCTTCCCCACCAGAGGGGTGACATTCCATGTCCCTAAAGCCAGCTTCTGCAGCCGGGGATTGGACCGCTAGGGTCCCCGCCTCTTGCTGTCGCCCAGCTCACATTGAACCCGACTACTACGGCTCCTCCCGCAGATGGTGAGCCCACGGGAGGTGGGGCCCATGTAACCCTTTCAGGCTGAGCCCTACTGGGCCCGACGGACAAAGGCCTGGCCACCAGATGCCCCCATTCCCGGGGGCACAAGAGCTACTCTTAACTTACGCAAACAGAAAAACTTTTCAAAAATCTCAAAAACAAAATATATAAAGTTTAAAGTTATTAGAAATCTATTTCTGAAACTATAGTTGACACTTGAGATATCGTTGCTGTACGCAGCACTTGTTGAAAAGTATAAAATGACCCCTGGTTTATGGGGTACCTATGCTAGAACTCACCATGGCGGCGTAGTGAGCCTGAGCAACTTGCTGCTGATACATGGGCTGCATCATCATCTGCTGCTGCTGGAGCAGGACCTGCTGCTGCTGTTGCTGTTGCTGCTGCTGGAGCAGGACCTGCTGCTGCTGCTGCTGCTGCTGCTGCTGTTGCTGCTGCTGTTGTTGCTGCTGGAGCTGCTGCTGCTGCTGTAGGAGCGATTGTTGCACCGCCTGTTGGTACTGAGCAGCAGTGGACATTTCTTCAGTCTTCCAGAGTAACAGACAGAAACGTAGATCAGTCTGATGATTCGGGAGGTGTACCTGCAAGTATTGGAGCTGCTGCGCATTAGCATGCTGCTGCTGCAGCTGTTGCTGATGATGATGAGGATGTAGCTGCTGTAGACGAAGGTCGCCAGGCTGTAGCTGCTGCAGAACTCGGTGCTGTTGACTGCCGGGCTGGGCCTGTACGGACGGCTGTCCAGAACCAGGAGTGGTCGCTGAGCAGACACGAACACAGTCAAACCTTCACATCGATACATAATTAATCCCTAAAGTTTCTCTGGAATGTTTAACTCTGCAGGTCAATACTGATCGATAGGCACCAATACCGATCGAGATGCACCAATACCGATACTGATTGAGGCAACAATACCGATACCGATCGAGAGCCACCAATACCGATCGAGAGGCACCAACACCGATCGAGAGGCACCAACACCGATCGAGAGGCACCAACACCGATCGAGAGGCACCAACACCGATCGAGAGGCACCAACACCGATCGATAGGCACCAATACCGATCAATAGGCACCAATACCGATCAATAGGCACCAATACCGATCGAGAGGCATCAACACCTATCGAGAGGCACCAACACGATCGATAGGCACCAACACGATCGATAGGCACCAACACCAATCGATAGGCAACAATACCGATCAATAGGCACCAATACCGATCGAGAGGCACCAACACTGATCGATAGGCAACAATACCGATCAATAGGCAACAATACCGATCGATGGCTAACAATACTGATCGATGGCTAACAATACCAATTGATGGCTAACAATACTGATCGATGGCTAACAATACTGATCGATAGGCACTAATACTGATTGATAAGCAACAATACTGATTGATAAGCAACAATACTGATTGATAAGCAACAATACTGATTGATAGGTAACCCTTCTAGGTCAGGAATCAGCAACTACTGTCTCTGATGCTGCTGTCTGGCAGGTTTTATATGTTTCCCGGCTCCAACGACCTGACCACCTGATTCAACGAGTCCCAGTCCAGAACAGGACTAGGACTTAATCTGGTGTTGGAGCAGGGAAACATCTAAAACCTGCAGCACAGCCAGACACCATCGCTACTATGTTGTTAGTTTGACCTGGAAATCACTTCCTGTCAAACTTTCCACCAATCAGAGAGCTAAAGTTGACGGAAACGTCAAATCAAGAGTCAAAGATCAACGAGTGATCAGAAAAGGAGGAAAATGGTCGTCTGTGGCTGGAACAAAGCCAAGACAAACCAGTAAATCCCTCCCATACGTCACCAGTATACTTGCTATTCTTAACTGACGGCGTCGTGTACGAGTTGGAACCTGTAAAACACACAAACTCAACTCCCGCAAACAGGTTACGGTACGATTAGAAACTTAGTCTCAAACACTGTAACATCCCTCCGTTACGGGGCGTTACCATAGCAACGTGTTAACCAGCTGGTTCAGATCAGCTGTTTTTTAACAGGTGAATGAGAGAAGCGCTGCAGCCTGACAGCGGTTGTTTGGCATGAAACGTACATCGAGGCCAACATAAAATAGTTCCTATATAAGCGGTAAAAGCAGATTAAACAACTCGGAACCGTGCATTAGACGGTTATAATGCACGACACAAAGTCTAGAACACCACGATGCGCAGCGTTGTTTGAAAATACTGGATAATTGTGTTAAATAATCAAGATATCAGTTGCAGTCTAAATAATCGTGATTATAATATTATTCTCATAATCGGGCAGCCCTAGCTCTTTCCACAATGAACGTGTTGACTTGCACCAATCCACTTTTTACCGGTTTGAACTGCTTGGCTGAACACGCTAAATGATGCCATTGGAGTATTCTCCTGAACGAACCTTTCTGGCCGTTGCTGACAGGTGCGGAAGGCACGCTCATCTTGACAGGTGTGACGGTGTTGGTGAGAGGCAGGACGTTGCTGTTGGCGGCCTTCGGCCTCTGTCTGGGAGCTATGGAGGTCTCCGTTGGGCCCACAGAGTCCGTTATCCTGCACGGGACAAACCACAACACACCTTTTCATTGGTTGCAGGTGTATTTGAGGAGTGTGAAGATTTCATCGTCATCAGGAAACAGCACCTTGCTTTTGTCATGCTTTTCTTAGCAGCAACCTCGCTGGCTGTTAGAGGCTCGGGAAGTGAAGTAGGGATGGGAGAGTTCTGGGAAAAGGGAGGAAAATAAGATCATTTAGCTGCATTTGACAACCATATTTCTTTCAAAGACTAAGCTCGCTGGGTAATTATCTCTAAAACAGGCGAAAATGTGTTCGTTATTAAAGCATCGTCCCTCTCAAATCGTCATTACTTCGTATTTATCTCAATGATTCGGATCTAAAGACTTTTTTTTCCTTTTTGCAGATGATGAAATTCAGTGATTTAAACAAAACTTTGTTTTACAAGCGACTCAGACAGCGTCTCAAAGTTCAAACTAATCTGTAAAAACATTCAATTTCATGACTTTCAGCAGATCCTTAATGTTGATGAAGCAATTCAGTCCGTCCATATTATAAACTAGGGATGCACAGATACCGATATCAGTATCGGCTCAATACTATGTGTGTGTACTCATACTTGGTGTTAATAAAAGTGTACCAATACCACACTAGTCAAGCCAGTGCAGATGTCTTTTATGCTTCAGACATGTTTTAAAAGAAACTAGAAACAACTATTATTGAAATAATAGCAACTGTGAATGCCCATTTATTGAACTATGCTGATTGATTGAAATGGAATTGCAAGTATAAGAGATTGGAAGGAAAAAAAAAAAAAAAAAAAGCACTAGTGATATTTTTTCTAATTGCCCCACATCAGGACTGAACCCATGAACTTCTGTATTGAAGCACATTGATTTACTCAATACACCACTAGTACTCTTAGTTGCACCTTGGACAAAGCATTCAAATTTTTTCCAATTGGGATGGGAACGCCTTTTTTTTTCACTTCCAGCAGGGTGTAATTAGCGGGATTGCAAAAACATGTGCAAGGTTGAGCTAAACTTCATTAAAGATGTGACAGACTTTATTGTTCAATGTGAAAAACTTTGTTTAATGTGTTTAAGATTTATCAAAGTCTTGAAATGTTGCAGGGAGCATTGTTGGAGTCAAACTGGACACTGCAAACCGGTGCAGAGCTCCGAAACCCTGTTGAAGTAATTTTCAGCTCATTTTGCAAAAACCGACCAATCGCTGTGCTGAATTTTTGCAAGGTCCAAGCCGCGTTTGGTTGGAAGGACTTTCATCCAATCACAAGGATGAATTTTTTTTTTTTTTTACAAAATGCTAAATATCTCAAAAACTACAAATCTGAATGCAGATCAGCGTCACGTCTACTGCAATACGTTCAATTAGTTTGTTTCTGATTAATGTACATGGCACACACACACTTACAGACAGCATTTACAGGGGGATACGTTTTGTTTGATACTTCTATATTTGGTCAAGTGATGTTTTATTCCCTTTGCAATGATAAATCTTTGTATTTTACTGTTTTGCATGTTTAGCTGTGATCTCTTCAAACCCTTTGAGTTTTTCTTTGCTGCCAATGTTTTTATTTTATATTCAATCATGTTTTTTACCTGTAAAAATAAATAAATACAAGTTTAAAAAAAAAATGTCTGCAAAGGCTAAAGATGTCCTGATTCATTCAGGTGACTTACGAAGAGGTTTGGCACGGGACACTCTCTTCCAGCTAGTTTAAAGGCAAAGTAGGACACTTGGTAAATGTCTGGTCTCTTCTCCTGGTCCGGCTCGAGCATGTATCCTGAAACACAAACACACAAACACACACACACACACACAAACACACACACACACACACACACACACACACACACACACACACACACAGAGTGAGATGTAGTTTCTCTCTTTGGACACTGGGGGGAGCTGCTGGTTTAACATTGAGGGGGGAAACAGGAAGCTCTGAGGACAGTTTAACCGGTACAAACAGGCTCCTGTTGTGCAAAAGCATTAAAACCAACTTGAAATGGTGGCTGCAGCTCGCCGAGGATCAGAAAAGATCATCATCCACTTCACGAGACGAGAAGATAAAAGCAGCCGTGCAGGTTTAGACAGACAGAAAGAGAAAGCGGCGACTTACTGATTAAACAGTGCAACTTGAGGGAGAATTTGGAGTTATCCGGAACGATAAAGGTTCCGTCACATATGGCGACTTGACTCTCCCCAAATGGAAGTGTGAAGAAACACAGCTTGTACAACAAGCATCCAAGCGCCTGCGGAGAAAACACACAAAACTTCACCCAGGTGCGTAGAGACTGGCAGCGGCGTGCCGTTGGCGTTCATCGTACCAGGATGAAAAACTTTCCCAGCATGCCGTTTGGGTCGGGGATGGAGTAGATAAACTTTGTGACATGTCTGGGGTTAAAAGTTTATTTTCTCATCTGTAGTTTTGTCTGAATTAATATTTTCTCCAGACAATCGGGGAAAACCTCCCCATCTTCATCCTGATGAGGAAGCTCGAGATGATGTGTGATTGGTTGTGTCTGTGTGGCGGTATGACGGACTGAGACCTGTCCAGGTGTTCCTGCCTCTCGCCACCCTGAACTGGACTAAGCAGTAAAGAAAATGGACTTTTCAGCCTCATGGCCACCGCTGAAGCGCATCCGTTGCTGCAGGAGCCGAAACTCATCCAACTTTTTTTTGCCAATTTGGCTCGAGAAGCTTAAAAACTCTCCAAACCTTTAAAACTCCTTCTGATCCACCGGTTTTTCTGAAGCTGCTGGTCCCAGTCAGGACGCAGACGTGACGTTTCAGCCTCAGCTGGAACAGTATGAGGCTGAAACCAGGTGAAGGTATGAGTCGATACCGCAGCATGAAGGCCGACAGAAACAAGTAAACCTCCTCAGATCTGAACGACTCTTTAGATCCTGCACTGTGTCGCATCACAAGTCAGTTGTGTTGCGTTTAAATGGTTTTATTTTGTGTTTTATCTGCTTCTGCACGGAGTTCAGGACCGCAGATGGAAATTAGCATCATGCTAAATCTGCTGCATGGTTTTTATTTTTAATGATTAATGTAACTTCACACGTTCCTCCTGATAAAATACAGTTTGTAGAAATAACACACATAGATCAGCAGCCTTTTCTCATCTGCATCGTTCTCCCGCGTCTGAAACAAACTGTTTCCATGTTTCCACACGTCTTCCTGCTACTATCTACCTGCTATCCTCACTGCAGCACCTCCACCTCAGCTGCATCCCAAACGTCTTCTTGGCTTTATTCCAGCCATAGAGGATCATTATTTTCCTGCTTTTCTCATCACTTGTTGATCTTTGGCTGCTCCTGATTGGACGTTACCGTCAGTTTAAGCTCTCTGATTGGTGGAAAGTCTGACAGGAAGTGTCTTCATCATCATGTCCAGGTGGAAATAGCAGCAGAGTCGTGATTATGATCTTTAAAAGGAAGATGTGATAAATAACAAGGTTATCATTGATCATTGTGGGTTTATCAGAGTCTCTGATTAAACACAACATGTTGTGTCTGAACATCCTGGATGGAAACTAGGGGTGGGAAAATCATATCAAAAAAATCGAAAATCGGGATTTTTTTGTTTCACAATTTAAAATTTTTTTCCCCATTAAAATAAAATGAATCTACTATAAAATTTGTCATTTTTATTGGTTTTATTGATCTTTTTACGTGTCCTTCTTGGGCGTTATAGCAGCAGAATGATGATCAGGCTACTGGGTTGTTTTCTCCAAACTGAAATCAAGAAAAATTTCTACCAAAAAACAAAGTTTTATCATTTTATTTTTGGTTTTTAATCTATGAAAATCAGCAATATCAAAGAATTTTGAGAATCGCAATTTAAATTGAATCGGGACAAAGCATATCGTCACAGCCCTAACGGAAATGCCTGTAAGACTTCCATTGATCACACTGAAGGTAAACTATTGATCAGGACTGAACCTAGAGAGGAACACGGTTCCTGAGGAACTGCTGACGATTCAGGCGACGGAGGAGATCTAGCAGAGCTTTAATGGTTCGGATCAACAAATAAAAAGGAGATTTCTCCCAGTAGGAAGGTTTGACTCTGGTTTTACTGGTTCCAGTCACTCCCTCTGAGGCTGTAAAGAATAAATATCCCTCAGGTCACCCAACACGAAGCTGCAGACCTTCAGCGTGTTTAAACAAATCCACATGCAAAACCTGCCTAATCATTTTTTCAGCAGCAGCTAAACGCGGCTCTCCACCGCCGTTTTACCCACGAGAATTTACTCTTTCTTCAGGTTTCCCCCCAAAACATGCTGGTCCCGTCTGAAACCAGACTCCTAATCCACTGTAAAGCTTTGGCACGACACGTCTTCCAGGCTGAATAAAACCTCAAGAGAAGAAGAAGTGAGAGCGCCGACAGGAAGTCGTGCTGCTGTGTGTCATGAGGCCGTTTAAGACTCGCTTCCTGATTTAAAGATAAAAAACCAACGCTGTGGCGTACGATGATCCCTCACAGCTCTACTGGTTTTCATCTGGTTCATCAAACTGGTTCAGAGCTGAAGCCCAGTTCCACACAACGTCCTCAACTGGACTGAAGGTCCAACATGGAGGCAAAGCAGCGGCGTGCAGATGGAGTTCAGGTGGAGGCAAACTGGCCCGACTGGTTCTTCTTCGCTCAGCTGATCAGCGCTGGGCCACGCCCAGTCAAACCAGTCTGAAACAGGCGCAGAGGGAAAGGGCTTACCCATATATCTGCCTTAGTGGTGATGGCTTTTCCTGCGTACAAGTTGATCATCTCCGGGGCCCGATATGAAAGAGTCGTGTACCTGCCAGACAAACACAAGCAGCGATTGGTTAACGGCGGTCGTGACTCATCCCAGGAGCTGCAGAAATAAAACATTTCTACACATTTAACAGATTGTTTTACGACTGCAGCTCATCAACCCGTTTCCACCCGGCAGGAGAATCCTATTGGCTGATTTAACTTCTGCTGTGAGACGATTCTCACGTCTCAGACAGATTTTACAGATATGCGTTTAGTAAACGACTCTGAAGGCGGCTGTCGTTACGTCGCGATCTCTGCTCCCACCAATCAGATGCTTCCTCCTTCCCTGCGGCGGTCCTCAGGGGTCCGTTCTTGGCCTTTTTTATCTGCGTCCGCTTGGGACGACTTCCAGGCAGTTTTCTCCTGCCTGCTGTCTGACCAGCGAACTGCTCCAACATCGGGTCATGGATGGAGCCGGAGGTTTCACACTTTAATGAGAAAAAACTGATTTTATTTCTTCCCAACGATGGAGTTTCCTGTGTGAATGTCCACCTGACGCCCGTCAGCAACAGTTTCTGCGTTAAAGCTCCACACAGAGCTGTTGAATCTTCCTCCTTCCTGAATGAAACCAGCTGTTCTGAAACCTCGCGCCTGGATTATTACGCTGCAACTCGCTGTGCATCGCTCTCCAAACTCCAGCTAGTCTGAAAACAGCAGCCCAACAGGTAACAGGATGATGGATCACACCTGATCATCTCCAGTATCTTGTTCTGTTGTGCACGTATAACTGTCCCGTAAGCCTGCAGATCCGTCGCTTTTCTCATACAACTCCTGCACTTACTGATGCTAAAATAGTCCAAACTTGCATTTTTATGTCCGTTTTTACTCCATTTTTACTTTAAAATTCCTTTAATTCTTTAGTTTTTATCAGGTTTTTCGACCAGTTTCTTCTTTCCTCTGTGTCTCTCCCAACTAGACTGAATGGATTTTCTTGTGTTTTCTTTGTTGTAAACGTACGCCGCCCGGGCTGACCCTGACCCGGACAGAAAAACATCCTGAAACATGTGGAGGAACCAGATGGAAGAAAAACAGTAGTAGAACTCAGAAGCGTGTTTTACAGCCTAAGAACATTTCCACATGAACAACGGGAAGGAACAGCTGTGGAGCAGGAAGTAATCCGTCTCGGGAGCAGGAAGGTGGTCATGTGGTCCGGACTGACCCTGTTCCAGAGGAACGGCGCTTCAGGAGGGAAGTGATGCAAGCCTGCAGGATCTGCAGGTCGACCAAACCGCTTCCTACCTAAGACGACGTTGAAGCGGAAACACCAGCATCCTGCTCCATCTCAGCTGGTCTGAAGCCACTTATGTCTACTGGTTCCCAGTACGACTGGAAGCCTGACCATGTAGGAGGAGACTGGGACATTAAAATGTTGTTCTGTGCAGCTATGACCATAACTCAGGCCATTAAACTGGACAGCCATCTTTTCCCAGTGAACAGGAGAGGAATTGATTGAACGCCCGACTCCACTACGGTAAGTGGCGATATGTCCCCTTTAAGCCCGTTAGTATCGGCCTTTTTTCCAGCTGACCTGCTGCCTCCCAGACTAAAACAATCGACAGTCCACGTCGCTGGCAGCACATCGGTACATTTAGCTGTGAACACGACAGATCTGCAGCTCTGTGCACGTATGTGACGCTCCTCTTTTCCTCTGAGTCAGTAAAGATCATCAGTTTCATTTCTCAATAGCTAAATTCTCTCTGACTTTAACTGTAAAAAGTGCTAAAAATGACCCAAAAGCTGCATGTTATGATGTAAAAATCCCGTTTCTGATGATGAAAAAGAGCTAAATGTGTGAAACAGGCTGGTTGTGAGGAAGAAGGCGAGAACACACTGCTGATAAGCAGCAGAGTTTATAACAGCTGTAAATGTCTGAACCAACCTCGGAAACTTCACTAAGCAAATATAGAAATAATAAAAAGCAGCAGAGCAAAGCTTGCTGGTTATTTACAAAGTGTTAAAGTTGGGATTGAACTGAAAGGATTATGATATGATAAAAGGCAGGTTTGAGGAAGTGGGCGGCTTTGATCGGCTGGTTTTGTGGTTATTGTGCAACTGGAAGTCCACGTCATGAACTTATCTTAATGTGTGTTTATGAAGGACGTCAAAAACCAGGGCTGCCCAGTTAAACCAGTTCAACCCAGCAGCAAAGGGCTCCAGCTGGTTGGCAGAACTAAACACTGTTCTGGTTTTAACTGGATACCAGTAAAGACCAGCATGTCGACCGCAGCTCGATTATTAGATCTGCTTAAAATAAAAGCTACAAACTAATTTTAAACAAATAAAAACAGGAAGTAAACTTTTATTTTGAAGCTGTTCTGTTAGTTTCACTGTCTGCTGCACATCATGATGAGAACCTCCCAAAGCTGCTCTGCTGGATGTAGATCTGGTGACTGTGGAGCCGTTGGAGGACAGTGAACTCATCGTCATGGTGGAGATGATGTGAGCTTTGTGACATGGTGCATCATCCTGCTGGAAGTTTCCATCAGAAGATGCTACACTGTGCTCAGAAAGGGATGGACATGGTCAGCAGCAGGACTCAGGTAGGCTGTGGAGGTTAAACCAGGTCATACTGGTACTAATGGGACCAAACTGGGACCAGAAAACCTCCCCCCACCATTCCAGCAGCAGCAGCCTGAAGCGTTGATCCTGACGGCAGGATGGATCCATGTTGTCATGATGTTTCCAGCAGATTCTGATCCTACCATGTGAATGTGGAGCTGAACTGGAGACTCATCAGACCAGCAACGTTTCTCCATCTTCTATTGTCCAGTTCTGGTGAGTCTGTGGGAATTGTAGCCTCAGTTTCCTGTTCTTACTGACAGGAGGGAACCCGCTGTGGTCTTCTGCTGCTGGAGACCATCTGCTTCCAGGCTGGACGGGTTGTGTGTTCAGAGATGATGTTCTGGTTGGAACCAGTGCTGACTGGACTTCCTGTTGTCTTTCCATCATCTCCAACCAGTCTGACCATTCTCCTCTGACCTCTGACATCAACATCTGGATGTTTTCTCTTCTCTGGAACCACTGGAGATGGTTGTGGGTAAAAATTCCAGTAAAATCCTCTTCCTCATTCTGATGCTCAGTTTGAGCTTCAGCAGGTCGTCTTCATCGTTGCTTCCAGGTGATTGGCTGATCAGATAATCAGGTTAAGTAACTGAACACGTCAACCTGATGAAACTTATGTCATGATGATGTTTTAGTTTCGCCTGCCAGGAACACCAGTTGTATTTCCCAGAGTGATTCTGGGGAAAAACCAGCAGCTCAGTGTTTTCCACTTACTTCTTGATCTCGTCCTCCACTGCAGTCACTCCGTCTTTATGTGGCAGTAAAACTTTGTGAGTGGCGCTGCCGAAGTCACACAGCACGTAACTCCCCTGATCATTCAGCAGGAGGTTCTCCACCTGGGCGACAAACACACACATTTCACACTTTGTGAGTTGAAACCAATCAGATTAGAGGAAAGACAGAAAACCTGCATCATCTTAAATCCTGCTTCAGGAATTATTTCACCTTCTGGTCTAATTCTCTTTTTATCTCTGTGAATCTCACCGTAATGTTCAGATTCTACATATTTATCATCCAGAAAGGTTCAGCTCCTAAAAATAGCTTTAAATATTTTTTTTTAAATTTCAATTTTTTATGTTATTTTAAAAAAGTGATATAATGAAATGCATTTCTTTTATAAATAAAAATAAATAAAAAATAATATTTTCCGGTGCACGCGTCTTCACCAGCTTCAGTCATCATCGCTATAAAATTTGAACCGATTTAGCATTTATTAATTATTATTTTAACCCTTTAATGCCCTTTTTGATACATAATTTTTACATGATAAAAACATAATAACTTAAAGCAGATTTTTATTTCAATTCAGTGAAACCAGGACTTTAACTTTGTTTTACCATTTGTCTGGCTGAGGCGCCACATTTGTTGTGCTTCAAATAAAAACAGACATTTTTCTCAACCTCATTATTGTTCACAGTGTTTTAAACGGACATCAGCGTTCGATCAAACAGCTGAGACTCCGGAGAGCGACGCTGGAAAACTGTGTTGCATCAAATTAGTTCCAGATTCGCACAAACTGAAGAGAATCCTTGTTAATAAATCACTTATAAACACAATAATCCAGGAAAATCTGCAGCAAAAACACAAGAAAAAGTAAAAAGAATTGGACTAATTAGAAGAAAATGTGTGGATAAAAATAATAAAACCCTTTAATCATGAGTTAAAGCTTCATAAGTCATGAAAGTGGAGACAAAGAATGAAAGTAAAGACAGAAAAGTGAAACTAAAAAGCCAGAGAATGAGTGTGATGATGCCACAGAAGCTGAAGTGGAACAGATTATCCTCCGGTGGTCGGCAAGCGAGCCGGTCTGCTCAGCGTTAAGGGGCTTCTGCTCCTCGCTTCCCCTGCCGCTGCGTGACTGGGCCTCCGTGGCCTTTTGTGTGGCTGCAGCGTTACGTAAGCTGTGTAGGCCGAAGAGATAGACGGGCCTGTGGAACTGAAGGAGCTGCTCTGTTTAGAGGCTGCTCCAACTGGACACAACACAGCAGCCCACTGATGAGGAGAATGCAACCAGGGTGGGAAATTACCATCAGCAGAATGAAGGCGCAGCTGGCCGCCGGCCAACGCCTGGACTCCAAACCAGCCCAGATATCTCATTAAGTTGACAAAAGAGGGAGGAACTTCAACACGCGCTTGCTGCCGTGACGTCAAAGCGCAACTCCAGGAAAATGTAGAAGGAAAAGAAAGGAGGGAAAATGCTGGAAGAGCTGTCGAACGGAAAGACTGGGAAGTAGAAGAAGCTCCTCCTGACGAACCCGAGAACTCCAGCATCAGAGGTCTGGGAATGCGGAGGCAGCCTGTCTATTCTATTCTATTCTATTCTATTCTATAGTCATTTAGCAGACACTTTTATCCAAAGCGACTTACATAGACTCCCATGTTAAAAAGACCAACTTCACAGCAGGAATAAACATGTTTACAGCAGAAATAAACATGTTTACAGCTGGAATAAACATGTTTACAGCTGGAATAAACATGTTTACAGCAGGAATAAACATGTTTACAGCTGGAATAAACATGTTTACAGCTGGAATAAACATGTTTACAGCAGAAATAAACATGTTTACAGCTGGAATAAACATGTTTACAGCAGAAATAAACATGTTTACAGCAGGAATAAACATGTTTACAGCAGGAATAAACATGTTTACAGCTGGAATAAACATGTTTACAGCTGGAATAAACATGTTTACAGCAGAAATAAACATGTTTACAGCTGGAATAAACATGTTTACAGCAGAAATAAACATGTTTACAGCAGGAATAAACATGTTTACAGCAGGAATAAGCATGTTAACAGCAGGAATAAGCATGTTAACAGCAGGAATAAGCATGTTTACAGCAGAAATAAACATGTTTACAGCAGGAATAAACATGTTTACAGCACAAATAAACACGTTTACAGCCTGGTACAAAAATCCATTTTAGGTTTATTAGGTCAGGTTTGCCTTCATGACAACTGTGGGGGGAGTGAATTTTTTTCTAACTCGCCTGTTTAAAAGTAGTTTAATCTCGAAGTTCGGCATATTTAGGGGCGTTCCCTTTTGATTGACAGGTACCCGATCTCCCGCTTCAAGTAAGAAGAACGTAGAACAACCGCGGTTTTTAGCCGGTTAACAACGTGACTTAGCTTTAGCCCGCTTACCTCCGTTAGCTGGTTAGCTCCTGTTATCTCCGGTTTAGCTGGATAGCTCTTAGCTACAGGCCGGTCTGAGATCACTTGATGTCAATCATCCACCATGATGCTCACAGCCCCCCTCTCAGCTCCACCTCTTTGACCATATTTGTATTTTCCGGGCGAGACGAAACGCATGCCCCTGCCAAGATGGTGATGGTAGGAACCGCCCACCGAGCTTCAATTCAGCTCTTCAGAAACCTACGGGTGACGTCATGGAGGCTCCGCCCATCTTTTTACATACAGTCTATGATTAACACACCAAGCTCCCTCCCGATACAGCACCCCCACCCCCGCCACCCCCCCATCTGATCGGTCAAGCTGACCTCAGCCCTCCAGATCATCCCTTTTTAAACTGTTCGTATCCACGTTTTCAGTCTTTCTGTCTTTATCCAGATCTGGTGACGCTCGGGTCGGTGAAGGCTGCAACGTAGTTGGACCAGTAAATCTTCGCCTTCCCCACTACAAACCGGTGTAGCTCCCTTGTTACAGCTCCATCCTACCATCACTGGTGAACAAAATGCTTAAAGTCCTCCCCCTGAAGCAGACATCGGGGCTCAACCTAAAGTCAAATTATTTTGCAGCAGGAAGTGGATGTTTGCATTCCAGAGTTTCTATTTGTAGATCAAGTTTTATCATCATGCAAAAAGAATCTGCTCCAAAATATCAAGTTTGTAAATGTGCAGAAAAGAATTTGCATGGTTGGAAAGAAGATTTGCATCTGTGGGAAAAAACAGAAACATCCAAACCTGCAGAGACACGAAGCACAAACCTGTGTGAAAGACTGAATTGATGCAAGTTCTGTCCTTTCCTTTACGCCTCTACCTGACTGGATGCTGAATAATCACACCGTCTAAGAGAGCAGATGGCTTCCAGTTACTCTACACAGCTGCAGGCTCTCAAAGGGTTCTGGTGACCCCCTGAAATGGTCTTGGGACGCCAGTTTGGGAGAGGCAGCTTTATAAAACAAAGAGAACGCGTCCTCTTTACCTTTAGGTCTCTGTGGATGATGGGCGTCTTGCATTGGTGCAGGCGAGCCACGGCCTCGCAGGCGTCGCAGAAGATGTGGAGCACCTCAGCCTCACTGAAGCCCACGTTTAACCGCTGGTTCATCTGCTTCACCACCTGGCCCGCTGCGGGAGAGACGTGGAAAGGTTCATCACGCCTTTAATCACCAGATTAACATCTGCATGTTAACTTAACCAATAAGAACAAAGGCAAGGCGACTCGCCAACATGCTACCAGCAGTACAAACCACACTGGAGCCAAAGAGATGGACTCCACCTTTGACCTCAACCTCAACATGCAGACGTGAAATTTTCAGCCTCAGCTGTCTGATTGAGGCTGAAATAATGCTAAATTAACGTTTTAAGCAGCAGAATGTATTGCTAACATAAAAGATTAATATAAAGTGTAAATAAGAACGGTCCAAAAGCAGAGCCCTGCGGGACACCATCAGGAAAACAAGCTAAAGAGTTTATATCCATCCCAACACATCCGTCCCAAACACCAGAGTGAGAAACATTACAATGTCTACGGTTATATGAACTTTTTAAATTCAGAATTAATCATTTGGAATTAAATAATTCGGAATTAACATATTCTCCTACGAGTTCACATGAAAATAATAATTCTGTATGAAGGTTTACATGAAACACGTCCTCACTTAATTCCTCTTTAGAGCGGCGGGTTGGGAAGGGTTCTGATTGGACAGAGGGTGCACGTGACGTATGACGTATACCGGAAATAAACAAAGTTGGCTCCCTGCTTCTCGTCTTTTCAGTCCTAACTTGTAAAAACTACATAAGTACCAGTTTCGCTGCTATTTTTATTATAAATGTGAAGTAGCAGCTCAACACCAGCATACTACTTCACTTTCTGCAGCAACTGAGAAGGAGAAGAAAGATAGACCACCGAACACGGGAGGTAAAACAAGGCGCGTCATCGGGACAGGACGAGGTAACGAGCATGCTCAGAACGACCAGAATAAACTTTGAGCAGAATAAAGGTTTACATGACAGAGGAATTAAATAGTTCGGAATTAAAATGCGAATAAACCAGACACTTACATCGGAATTAAGTTTCATTCCCAATAGAAATCTGCATTAGGAATCAAGTGTTTACATGGTTGTTTTTCATCAGTTTAAAGCGGAATTAATTTTTATTAAGTATTAAACAGGATTTAAAACTCCCATGTAAACGCACGGCCTGAGTCAGTCCAGAGTAAATAACATGGTCGCCTTTTATCAGATAAAAGTGGCCTCACAAACAATTTTTTTTCTTTTTTAATCAGGTAAACATTTACTTTACTCCAGAAACACGCACATCAGAATCTGTGGAACGATGAAGATGAGACTTTGAGCTTTAATGTTGTCTTTATTCCACCATGTGAAACAGGCTGGTAATCCCAGCCTGCCTGCAGACGGGACATCTTCAGACTCAGCTGTCAGATTATGAGGCTAAAAATATGTCAAATGAATGTATCAATAGATATATCAGAAAGAAAACCTCCGTAGACCAGCTGCAGCAGGGCTATTCGACAGTTTTTCAGTGTATCCCTGCTTCAACACACTAATTAAATTAATCCAACAGCCAACAAAGTTCTACACAAGGACTCATTAATCTGAGTCAGGTGTGTTGAAGCAGGGATACGATGACAACTTGCAGGGCTGAGACCCCAGTGGGACCCAGCTGAGTCGTTCTAAAGGGTGAGATCTCTGTCACGATTTACCCCACAGAGTTCCAGACTGCTGCTTCTGAGAGACTGATGACAATAAGAGGCAGTTAAAGAGACAGTACCTTTACAGTACTCCATGAGGATCAGGACCTCCCAGACGCTGTCTGAAACCGAGCTGATTGTGGAGTCCAGGTATCCGACGATGTTCTTATGGCCCGACAGCTCTTTCTGGAGACGGGACAAAAACATCAGAGTGGAGAGGGTTAACTGACCAAGAAGAAAATAAAACAATCTTCATGTGCAGAAGTGAGCTGATAAAATAAACAAAGTAGTACAGTAACAACATCAAAATGGATTCAAGCTTAAAAATAAGCTGCAAGTTTGTGTGAAACTGTTCACAACGACTGATTAAAACACGTCGCTTCACTCCAGCTCGGCTAGAGATGCAGCCGTGTGTGTGTTGTGGAAACCGACACACCTACAGTCCCAACAGGCCAGCAGTGTGTGTGTGTGTGTGTGTGTGTGGTTTGTTGCTCTAGACGATGAAGCAGCAATCAGACAAACACGCTCGGACAACCTCTGCTGCTGAAGGTGTTTGGAGAGACTAATGACATGAAAACACCTTGAATTACAGCTCTTCGCTCCTCCTGACAGCAGCCATTAATGTGTTTTACTCCTGCTGGACTGGAAAGGCTGAAAATCATATTTGCACCTTGTTTTATGACTGTATGCATCTTTATGAGCTCTGAAGGTTTTAAACCAGCAGAAACGAGAACTGTGAGGATATAAAGCAGAAAGCTGGTGATGTAACACGTCAATTAGAGTCAGGAAAGATGCAGAAACAGCAGCAAACAGAGTTCACAGCCTCCCTGTTTTAACTAAAAACCATCCCACTCTCACAGCTTCACCTGTAAATAATACAACAGAAGACAAGCGGAGACTTGATCAGACTAAAGCGAGTGGCGCTGGGACGATACACTCACCATGATAGTGATCTCTCGCTTGTAGACGTTCAGATCCGGCACGTTGTTGACGTACATCCTTTTGAGAGCACAGCGCACGCCGCTGTGCGTACGAGCCAGGAACACCACGGAGAACCCGCCTGGAAAACACGACATGAACGGAAAGCACAAGTCAATCTGGCGAGTCCCTTCATGACATGAGGGTCGTTGTGGAAACATCTGATAAGTTAAACATCATCAATAGAAAGAAAAAATGTAAAGAAAAGAAATAACAGAAAAAGAGAAAAAATAAATGAAGGAAAACAAAGAGACAAAAAAGGGAAAAGAAAAAATAGGAAAACTAAAAATGAGAATAAAGAAGCAAAATATAAAAAAAAAACTAAATAAAGAAAAATGAAGATGAAAAAGTGAAGGAAGAAAAAATTTAAAAAAAGAAAAATGATGAAAAAAGGAGAAAAATAAAGAAAAAGGAATAATAAAATAAAAAATAAAGCACAAAAATAAAGAGGAAAATAAAGCAAAAGAAGGGAAAAAATTTAAAGAAAAAATAGATAGAAGAAAAGGGAGTAAGAAAATCAATAGGAAAATAAAGCATGAGAAGAGAAAAAACATAAAATGATGCTGCTGCTCCTGCAGAGGAAAATCTGCAGAGACATTACAAGGTAGGAAATTACATCACATGGTCGTGGTTAAACTAATGCCGAGTCCCTGCAGTTACTGACCGCGTTTCTTATTACATTAAATTCTAATGTGCACATGAACACGGCTGCACGGCTCCTCCACACCACATCATCACCACCTCTGTGGACAAACCTCAATAATCACAACTAAAATGTCCAGGACACCACTTCCAAACCCTCTGGCTGCTCCGCATTTATTGCTTTTTACTATGATTTACGTGGATCGGCACCATCCAGACAAAAACACTGAACATCGTGTTGAAATCCCTTCGATAAGGTGAAACATAAAAGCAGAGAGGAAGAAACAAATAAGCTGAAGCAGGGTGTCTATGCAGTCACACCACTGACTGTTCCTGTAGCAGATTATCAGATTAAAGACGGTGTGTGTGTGTGTGTGTGTGTGTGTCTTTCTGCAACACAGTCCAACCTGCTGAGACAAGAACCGCCGCTGATGATAAAGTCAGGAACAGGTTTACAGATGGGAAGCAAAAACTCTGCTTCTGCTTTCATCTGACGTAAAAACAGATTTTATGTTCTGATGTTTTAATTAGAAATGAAATGAGGGAAACGCACGCCGACACACACGCAGAAACATGCGTGGGACAATTTCAGGGACATGACTTTAATTAAGCAGAAAAGTCCTTCTGCAGAGAAAGTAAAACATTCCTCCAGTATTTTCTTTAAAAAGCTGCAGAATGAAAAGTTCTTCCAGGAGGAAGTTTAGCGATTAGCCTTGGCCGCTTAATGTTATTCCAAACCACCTGGTCTGGCTTTCATTCACTTCCTGTAACAACGTAAAGCACTAAAGCATCCAGAGGCTTGAATCACATGGGATGGCCGAAGCGGAGCTTCAGACGCTGCACAACGCAGTCCTTCACGGTAATAAGGTCAAACTTTATGCCAGGACAGGGGAAAGATGACAGATTTTATAAGGTAAGATCCATTTGCTCGGGCGCCAGGCCAAGAGGCTGAGAAGAGCAGGCCGAGCGTGCACGGACAGGATCCAAAGGCTGATGCTCACTGAAAAGCTGCAAAACAGAGGGATTCAAGAGGCGAGTTAACCCCGTAACGCGTACAAACGAAGAAACATCCAGATCCGCCTGGAAAACACGACATGAACGGAAAGCACAAGTTAACCTGGCGAGTCCCTTCATGACATGAGGGTCGTTGTGGAAACATCTGATAAGTTAAATGTCATCAATAACAGAACAAGGAGGAAGAATAAATGTTAAGAAGAGAAAAAAATAAAGGAAAATAAAAAGACAAAACAGGAAAAAAATAGAAAAACTAAAAATGAGAGTAAAAAAGCAAAATATAAAAAAAAGAAAACAGAGAAATGAAGATGAAAAAGTGAAGGAAGAAAAAATGAAAAAAAAAACCTATGAAGAAAAAAGGAAAATAAAAGTTATAAATCAGCTAATCTAAACGTCTTCGCGCTAAACTCCGGACTCCTCTCCCTCCCTCATCCTCAGCGATCATTTTTCAGCCACTAACAGATGATTTCACCGTCCTGGCAGCCGTGGGGGGAGTCTCGGAAGTGGAGGTTTCTCTCAGAAAGTTAACAGAAGTTAGAACAGTCGTCTTGCCAAACAACATCTCATCTGCCTGCTGGTCTGCTCGGCGACTGACTGGGGCCATATGCTGCAGGATCAGGTTGTCAGTAAACCACCACCACGGGGCTTTTGTTGCCTCCCATGACGATGCCAGCCGCGGAAGCAGCACACTACTCACTACATTATTCTCCTAAGTGGCTCTGGATTGTTGCAGAGAGGCTTTTGTGCCCAGAATACAAACTTCCTGGACTAATAAGGAACTCCGAAACGCCACAAAAAGGTCTTGCTGGTCTCGCTGATGACTAACCGTCGCTGTTATTCGCATCACTGCAGAGGGTCAGCAAGGACTCTCAGCTGCATTTTACCATTTTTCTGTATGCTCAGTTTGCTGGGAAAAATCTTCAGGTTTTCTACTTTCTTTTTTCAATAAGTAAAAAGAAAAACATTAAAAACATTCAGTGAATCATTTCCAGAGGATAATCTCACCACAACACGGTTACCCGTTAACAGAAATCAGCCAATCACAAGTCAGCAGTGTCGAGACGACTTGCTGAGGCTCAATCTGAGCATCAGGAGGAGGAAGGATGAAGATTTACTGTTGTTGGTCTGGGTGTTTGCAGGATCATCACACACAACCATCTCCAGGCTTTACATGGAACTAAATGTCTTGTTGATGTCAGAGGAGAATGACAACAAAAAGGGAACCGGAAGCCAAATAATCACTGGTTCCATTTTGGAAACTAGAAATTAACGGTGGGCTGATTTACTAGACAATCGATTCATCACGATGCAACACGTACCGATTCAATTATGATTTATAAATGTTTAAAGCATATTTTTATTATAATTAAATGAACACAGCTGCAAAGTGAGGCAGGAACATAAAAGTTGTGAGAGCCACTTGGACAATTTAGGGCGACGGACCGATCCGTCCTCTTCAGTCCCTGGCTGCCAGTCGTCGCTGTAGCAGAGAGCTGCCGCCGTTCTGGAGCATTTCTGCTAAAATTTTGGGAATGTTGGCTTTTTTTCTTTGAATTTATCTAAAACACATATACAGTACAAGAACAGAAATTCACATTTGTGCAACCGTGTACCTGACAGTAGGAGATACTACTCCTTATTGAAAGTCTTTTGTTGAACACAATCTATAGCAAACCTTTACGAACTGATCCTTCAGTCAAAAGACGAAATTAAAACAGCAAATTAAATTATGAAGGGTTTTCTTTTTTTTTAAATGTATTCTGGGACTGCAGATGTGGAGGGCTGGTTTGGCCAAGTGCGTGCATTCACACCATGCTGGGTGAACGCACGGCGCATTTGAGGAGTGTTGATGCACACATTCGGCCAAATCGGCTTTGAAACTGTGAAAGACATCTTTTGACTTTGGGAGTGTATGTTTAGATTCAGAAAGATGCCTTTGGCAGCCAATGAGTTCATGAGCTAAACAGTAAGTAAAAGAGCTAGCAGGAAGCTAGCAGCTAGCAGCTAGCCTTGCAGCTGCCGCTATGAGATTTACTGATCGCATTTGAAGGCAAACATTTTGGTTTTCATGGACATGAGACCAGACAACATGTGGACAAGACTTCCTGCATATGGACGCTGTTTAAAGGTAAAAGTAAAACGACAAACATCAGCTCCAGACCAGGTTAGAGGAGCTTGTTGCTCTCCATCTAATGCTAACAGTTTTCCTGCTGATTCCATGTAAAAAACTGAAACAATATGAAAACATATATTTGATTTGTTGGATTTATTTATGATTTATCATAAAGAAAAGATAGTGGAGGTCAGTTTGCTTGGTTACGTGATACCGTAATGCCAAAAGAAGGATAAAGTTGTATAAATAAAGCCACAGAGTGAGAGGGGAAAAAAAAAAGTAGACATGTAAATACTGATAATTATTTAATAATCTAATCGTAGCGTCCTGAATTGTAACCATGTCGAATCTGGAAGTACTTATGATGGCACATCCCAGATAGAAATGTCTTTTTCTAAAGTTTATTTGTAACCACAACCACTTATCACAGATAATGTGGTCTGAAATGTCAAACAGATTGGGTGCAACTGCATGTGTCAACATG
Source organism: Telmatherina bonti (assembly GCF_933228915.1). Taxonomy (NCBI): domain Eukaryota; kingdom Metazoa; phylum Chordata; class Actinopteri; order Atheriniformes; family Telmatherinidae; genus Telmatherina; species Telmatherina bonti. The sequence goes on along the minus strand of NC_136611.1, from coordinate 4,808,922 downwards.
ACAGATAAACATGTCCAACTCCAGGACGCATGGACTTCATGAGGATAAGATCAGCTGTCCGTCACGGTTGGGAGGAAAACCCCAAATCCATCCGGCCAGGAGGGAAGGGGAGGGCTAGCAACACTACAGGCCTGTCATGACTGGAGAATTTTAGCCACCATTACATCAAGTCCTCTGGAGACTGATATCTGAGAAAAACATGACAAACTGGGAGAGCCATGGTGAGCCAACGCGACAGCTTGACAGGATATTTACAGCTTTTTATCAAACAGATGCTCAGTTCTCTCTGTCAGGGTAATAACAGAAAGAAGCACTTCAGTAGAGACCAGTCTGTAATTTCTACTCAGCCACCAGGCACAGATGTTCGTCTGAAGTCATCTGTGATAACAAATCCAAGTGACCGACCACTTTCCTGTTCATCATGCTGTCTCCCTGGCTTTGCCTCTCGCTCCTCAACCCACAGCTCTATTTGTTTCAGCAGACTGTTGTCCAAACCAGCAGGTTCACTTCAGCTGGGAACAAACTTTCTGGAAGCACACTTGGAGAAGGCCGAGGTATTTCCTCCTTGAGGCCCCCCCCCCCCCCCCGACCCCTTTAGATGAACACACAACACTTCCCCTAAAAGTCTCCACAGCTATAAAACCTGAGGAGGAACTTCCGCTTTGCAACCAGCGTGTAGGATATTACACGTCTAATCTAACTGGCGGGACAGGCGATAGCTACCTGAGCCATGTCGCTTCACTCCCAATGAAGATTATGGTTGTGCTGAAAATCCAGCCTTGCTGAGCTAATCGCCATTCCTGTGACCAATCTCACGCCTTCTTTTATGACTTCCTCTCAGGGGAAATTTCACAGGAATCAAGCTTGGAAACGGATCTTCTTCATTATATTTATATTTAAAAGATGCTGTTGAAATAAAACCAGTCTAAAGAAGCCGTCTGCTGGACTTTCAGTCCAGGATTCATGTGAAACCCTGGACTGAAAGTAAAAACCCAGCAGAGGATTTACTCTCTGAAATACGATTCTGGGAATAAACGATACCCGAAAGCAGCTGATCTCAGTTCTACTTCTTTATAAAATATTCAAATCAACCAGAAACAGGAAGAGAGTTTTATAAATCTAGAGTAGGGATTCTCAGTCCTGGTCCTACAGGGACAGGGTCTTGCAGCTTTTAGAAGTTTCCCTGCTGCAACACAGTTGCCCATATTTGTATTTTCCGGGCGAGAATTATCAGACTCAGAAGTCTGATAATTATAGATACCCGACTTCCCAGTCACCACTACTAACTTGATGGCTAACTCGGCATCATCTTCATCCTTCCTCTTCTCGTAGATCTCTACAGCCAGTAAAAGTCCCTCCAGCTTTGTTTCCATTACATTTTTCTTGCAAAATAAAAGCAACAATTCTTGTAAAATCTCTTCCAGCGGACAAGATTTGCAGACGAGAACTGCAGCTTCTTCACGCTAGCCACGTTTCCATTCTCCACCGCTTATCCAGGGTCGGGTCGCAGGGGCAGCACTCTAAGCAGGGAAGCCCAGACTTCCCTCTCCCCAGCCACATTTGCCAACTCTGCGGGGGGGATCCCGAGGCGTTCCAAGGCCAGCCAAGAGATATAATCCCTCCAGCCTGTCCTGGGTCTTCCCCGGGGTCTCCTCCCAGAGGGACGTGCCTGGAACACCTCACCAGGGAGGTCCAGGAGGCATCCTGACCAGATGCCCGAGCCACCTCAACTGGTTCCTCTCGATGTGGAGGAGCAGCGGCTCTACTCTGATCTCCTCCCGGATGACCGAGCTCCTCACCCTATCTCTAAGGGAGAGCCCGGCCACCCTGCGGAGGAAACTCATTTCAGCCGCCTGTATACGAGATCTCCTTCTTTCGGTCACGACCCACAGCTCATGACCATAGGTGAGGGTAGGAACGTAGATCGACTGGTAAATCGAGAGCTTCACCTTCTGGCTCAGCTCCTTCTTCACCACGACAGACCGGCGCAGAGTCCGCATTACTGCAGACGCCGCACCGATCCGTCGATCTCACGCTCCATCCTTCCCTCACTCGTGAACAAGACCCCGAGATATTTAAACTCCTCCACTTGAGGCAGGACCTGACTCCCGACCCGGAGAGGACAATCCACCCTATTCCGGCTGAGGACCATGGTCTCAGATTTGGAGGTGCTGATTCTCATCCCAGCCGCTTCACACTCGGCTGCGAATTGCTCAAGCGATTTCCAAAACTCTAAAACAACAAAAAAAACGTTGTTTGCTCCACAATGTGCCATGTTGACCAGAAATGAACTAGTAACAACCCCCCGCATCGCATCTGGGCAAATGTAAATGTTTCCATTACACTTTCGCAATATATTTCTATTTCAAAACATCTATAAAAAACAAACAAAAAAAAACAACCCTCATGAGAGTGTTAAAACTTTTTACAGATATGAGACTTTTTAATATTTTAAGACCGAAACGTAGGTGTTTCCATTAATGTTTTTATTGCTATATTTAGATTTTGTACAATTCTAGGTGTGATGGAAACACAGCTTCTGATGCTCTCAGCATCTTCACTTCCCTAGAAAAGTTTAAAAATAATAAAAATGTGCCCACACATCAGGGTGGAAATCCGCCATGTTTAGAGCAGAAATCATGGACAGAAATGACGTGCTGTCATAAATAAAATAAAGAGAAAACTGTTTAGTTTTTACAATAAGGACGAAGTATAAACCTTTTCCAGAGGAAACTTCAGTGCTTTGGCCACAGGTTACATCCTGTAGTTGGTAAATAAAGCTGGAAGTCAATCATCCAGATGACACAGAGCTTTATGAAACCTGAAATTTACAGAATCCACGAGCTGTTCCAGGTAAGGCACACTATGGAAAACTTCATAAGACTCTCATTCTGCATAATTTACTGTATTAAAACAACAAAATAAATGATTCAGCCAGAAGAGTAGGTGGCATTTTTCTACATCTGAATATAGGAAATCAGTTCCCTTCAGAGTAATCCATGTAATGTGCAAGCTGCTCCTGTTAATTACCAATAATGACTTTTTCATCCCAAACACTTTAGAAAATCCTCTTAGATTTGGTATTACACAGACTAATGCAGGAGAGGCTTTTCTTCTGCGGGTGGTTGCAGACATGCCACTGATTTAACTGTACAAATGAAGAAAATTAAAAAAGCTGACCTGAAAGTAGCTAAAATGCTCCAGTTTTGTCTCATTTATCCAAAAGACATCTTCCCCCAGAGGCTTCATGACTTCTCAACATGCAAATTCCAGTCTGGCTTTTTTATAATTTACCTCCAACAGTGGCGTCCTTCCATTGAGTCCATTTTAGCTCAAACGACGACAGGTAAAACAATCTGACACCTCCCCTCGTTTTTCTGAAGTTGTTCTGGACGCTTTGGATCCATTTGTCGTTCATTTTTTACCACATCCAGGGAGTCTGGCTACCATCGCCTGGACCGTTAGCTCAGTTTCCACCAGCATGTAGGGACGGTTTATTTCCATAAAACCAGATCTCTACTGCGTTCCTGCAGCCGACCATATATTCACCTGGTAGGAGGCGTAACAGCTGGATAGCAACAGAATAAAGTGATAAAAGCAAAACATGGCAAACAAAGAGAAAAATGGTGACCATCACACAGTTCATTTCCCTTTTTCTTGGCTTTAAATAAAAACACAACCATACATTTAAACATGGAGCTGTTCCTGCTTTGTTCTTATTGGAAAGTCAGACACAAAGTGACAATTCTTTTGGCCAATAACAACACGGCAGCGTGTCAAGCTCCACCATTTTAGGTTGAATCAGTAAGACTGGGAACCCAACAGACGGCTCCCAGAAAGTAGGACTGTTCAGGCCAGAAAATGTCACACTCTTCCCAATAAAGGATGTACCAACCAGTAACTGCTGGTGGAAATGAGGGTTTATACGTGAATAAATCACAATAAAACTCGTCCATAACTTCTTTGGACTCTACTGAGAAGAACCTCCTCGGCTTTCTGTGGTCCACACAGATACCAAACAGTACAGGGACAACTTTTCACCCTTTAAATAAGCAGAATGACTTAATTACAAGTTTTAAGATACTTGTGATGCTGATTACAGGACACACCTGAGTTTAACCTGTCCTCACCGTCCAATTATTTTATGTCATTAATGTTTGTTTGGGTTTTTTTTTTATTTCTTTTTTTATTAGATCTCAAAATGTAGTGTACCAACAGTTTTGACCACATGTCGCCTGAGTTATGGAAGCCTGACTCATGTAGGAATAAATTATGTGACCAAAATTTAACATGAATTCAGGTGCTACAAAAAACGTGACAAAGATGTATAAAAACATCCTGTCCTGCCCTTGAAGCCACTCTACACTAATGACAGTCAAAATTGTGGCTTTATGCTTCATCCTTTTCTCCAAAGTCCTCAAATATTACAGCTAAAAATAGATATTCAGTCCATTTCATGAGGTAGTTGAGAGATTCTGCACCCTGAGTCTTCTCACCATGGAACAGCACACCAACATGTCACTTTCTCTTATCCTGCATCTTTCCAGGTAGAAATCCCAGCTCTTCCCAAAACTAACTGGGAAAGGAGGGGCGTCAGGTAGGCAACAAAAACCATTGTCCAGCACGAGTTTCCGCACATGCTCCATGTCGCTTGATTTGCTTCACACGGTTCTTGAAACTGAAGAAGATGAAAGAATGTGTTGATCGGACTAACATAAAACATTAAAGGTGAACTTAATGGTTTAGCAGACAGAAAAAGACTAAATCAGAACGCACGTTCGCCAACTGTCATGTTGGACACCAAACCTCTGGACGAAGATTCTCCACTCAGATAAGAATACAACTGAACTATGGTGCAATCAAAGAGAAGGAGTCTGGAATAAACCAAACACCTCGCCATAGCTGGAGGACTATTCCCTCTTGGTTCGTGTTTAGTTGGGAATAAAAAAAGTGAGACACTTCACTGACGAGGCTGGCAGGAGCCGACAGTATTGTTAGGGCCGTTTATCAAGTTTCCATTGGGCAGGTGGGCCTGATTTAAACTAAGCACACTGAAAGGCAAGCATGAATCATGACAGATCTACAACAATCTTTGTGTTTAAACTTTTCAGGGAGGCTTCATTCTTTATAAATCCATTTATAATTCCATTTACCAGCTCCCGCTGTGGGCTCGGGAGGAAGACACCCTCTATACCTTTAAGATCAAGCTGAACACCTTCCTTTTAACAAATCCTATAGTTAGGAGACAAGCATCTCCTGAGTTGGAGTCTGTATGTACGGGGGCCAACTGTCCACGTTATGCTCTTATAGTTCAGAGTCGTCTCGCCATCCATTAGTTATGCAGCTTTGGGAACGTTCCAAGCTCCTTTTCCACCATGTATTGTGAGGCCCCACCACTGTTTAGCCTTTGTTTAACTGTTTGTCTTTCTGCTGAGTGTTTGCAGGTGTCGTCATAATCAGTGGCATGGGCCCCACCTGGGCCTGGTCTGCTCTGCCACCAGGTGAAAAGCTCCAGCAAGCCTGAGCTTAGTGTGTCTCCCAGGCTTTGGCTGGGAGATCACTCTGGGTTTGTGCAGGCGTGGTACTGTTGTTTAACTTTGGTTTAGGTTGCGTTGGTCTTGGTTTGGTTAAGTTCCCATTTTGATTATGTTTCTTTAATAATGAAACATAATCTGTGCCTGTCTCCCTCTTGGTTGCAGCTTTTGAGCCGGGCTGTAACGGTATAAATATACAAGAGTTTTCAATCATTAACATGTTTATCCTCTTTCTGCAGGTCTTCCTGAATAAAAGCTGCTGTACATGTTGATCTGTCTTTCCTGTCGTCTCCAACCCAACCAGTCGAGGCAGATGGCTGCCCTCCCTGAACTGGGTTCTGCCGGAGGTTTTCTTCCTGTTAAAAGGGGGTTTTTTCCTTCCCACTGTCGCCGCGTGCAGCTCAGGTTGGAGGATTGGATCCAAGTCATGACTCGATGCAATCAGTTGGTTTCTCTAAGCTCAGTTCTTTTATTATAAAGTGATGCGTCTATAAAATGCCCTGAGACGACATTGTTGTGAAGTTGCGATGTACAAATAAAGCTGAATTGAACTTAATTGAATTGATTCACATCGGTCTTAAACAAACCGGCCAATCTGATTGGTTGATCTGAGGAGACTCTTGCATAACCACGTATTTCTCAACACATTCAAGGGGGCGCACGGACGTAGTGGGATTTCACTTCTTTTTACTGTAAATGTTGTTTTAAATGACCAGGAACATATCAAATCCCCAAAACCTCAACAACTGACAGCCAAGAAGGCCTTTCCTTTGAAGAAAGACGTTTTAGCTCTGCTTCCAACTGGTTTTGGGAAGAACCTCATTTATCAGGTGCGTTCGCTGTACTAAAAACTTCCGGACATTGTAGGCTGCCGCTTTACCGACGTCACATCCGCCATTTTTCTGATTGGTTTACTCCGCGCTTGTTTGTCCCGTCCTACAAATCCGTTGATGCGAGAGAGTACCCAGACTCTACGCCGGTACAGCGAGAGAGTCAGGCTCGCCACGCTACGTCAGAAGAGCCTCGTTCATCTTACGGGAGATCTAGAACTCTTACGGAGCGATCTCCCACCAAACAACGTGTTGACACATGCAACGCAAACCTATGAATCAGTGCAGCCTCGCTACAAACATTTAATATTAACAGCTTTGTGCGTCTGGTTTAAAAGAAACACAACACCTAAAATACTTCTTTTTACAATCCTGGTGGTGACTGAGAAGCAGAACTCAACTGGTTTGTTTGATCTAATCAAAAGAGAAGGACGCTCATTGACTTTTATCTGATAAAAAAAAAAAAAAAATTATTAACCAAACTAACCATTTACCTCTAAGCTTAAAACGTAATATATCATTTTAGACCCAATTATCCTTCAATTCTGCTCTCATAAGAAACAACAGTTCTATTTTTCAGCAGCAGCAGAAGGAAAACATCATAGAAAATGTACAAGTAGAACAACGAGTGACGCCCCATCAGTTTTATTTCGATACCCTAACAGGCCTTACGTCCCTTTAATCAGTCCTGACCTATTGAGCATCGACTACAAACTTTGTGTCTTTCAAAATATCAGCACTCATCTAGATGCAAGTCAGGTAAAATAAGGAGGCCAAGAAGGAGGCGCAGCGGTGACTAAGTGTGTTTTCATCCTGGGATTACTGAGCTGCTGAAGGGTTCACCGCCGTCACCTCCAGACAGGCGTGACGGTGCTTTCTAGGATTTATGATGGAGTTGTGAAAGGATTCATGAGGCTGAAAGATTAAAAACAATCCGGATGCATAAGAAATACAGCAAGCAGGACGACCAACGTTGTCTTTTCACTGACTCGTTGGAAAGGCATCCACAGCCACGACTTCGGCACACTCAGCCCACAAACGGCTGTAATCTTCACTCGGCTAATTACGGGTGCATCTTCCTAACCTCGGGACAGAAAAACATCCAAGCAAGCAGTTTTATCCGACTTCAGAATCCAAGGAAAGGAGGATAAAGACTCACTTTGCACAACACGGTTATTCTGACAAAGTGTGGCACTGAAATCCCAGCTAGCAGCAGATCCAGCGTTGCGCATTATTTACGGCCATCCAGCTGCAAATCTGTAGCCTAAAGAAGACGTGTAGTTTTGTTTACAAGATGTGACGGCTCATATTTAAAACATATATTAAATTGTTTTCTGATTTTTAGAAATGTTTCCATCTCAAGGAACTAGTCAAGTTAGAGTCTGGTGCAAAGATTTGTAATTAGTTATAACATTCAGAACAGAAAAGCTCTCTGCAGGTTCATACTGGTGCTGGATGATAAACTGGCTTAAACCAGTTTTTTATTTTATACGTATTTATCTTTAACTGCAGACATCGGTTTAAACATTCTAAACCAACACTGGGAACGTGATGCAACATGGATGAGTTTGAGGGGAACCTTTTTCAATGCTGCACCAGTAAACACGTGTCCATTACAGTTTTTTTGCTTTATAAAAGCCATATTTTTACATTTTTGACAAAGTACAAATGAAATTTGGAGGCGTCTCGACTGAATTCTCATAAAATCTCTATTCCGCTTCGAGCGAAAGGGTCTATCGTTTCATATGAGGCTCCATCGTTTACGTCACGACAAGCTGCTTTACTGCAGTATTGTAGGAAGACGGTAGCAGACGTGTTTCACAGGATAATTCACTAAAAGATGAGCAGCCAACCCAAACTGATGAGCTTGTTCCTAAAAGAAGGAAATTTCTGTTGCATGGATGCAGTTTGGATATGAAAAGACCGACGAGGAACCGACAACAGACTAGCTCACAGTCCCAACAACGGACTCCGACACAACTAACTCAGTTTATCACCTGTGCAGGAATCAGGATAAAGAATCCAGAATAAAGAATAGAGTCAACAAGCAAAAGCAGCAAAAGCAGCGTCAAGTGGAGGAGAAAGCTCAGAATAAACTCCAGACCAGACGCTGCAGCAGGTATTTTACCTGTGGAACGTCATCCGGCCATAGTTCCCCCAGATGGAAGGAGATCACTGCTGCCGTTGCCTAGCAACATCTGACACATAACTGATGACTGACAACATTACAGTTTTTTTTTTTTATCAATATGGGGATATAAAATGAGTTATATATAAGATTTTGGTCGTAGCCCTAAAAGAATAGAAGCAGCCAAAGACGTGGTTGTGATAGGGTCTGTGGAGAAAGACGGATTTAAGACGAAGATCGGCAAAACATGAACATTAAAATTGCTTGTTTTCTTGTACAAACACGGCATCTAAGTCACAGTTTCACTGGTTCAGCCAGCCCCTCCTCTTCAGATGGGGTTAAATGGTATAAAATGATTCATCTGAAAGCGAGGTCGGGCGGCAACACAGAGAGGCAGATACAGAAGGCCTGAATGAGCAAGCACAAAGGCGGCGATGCCCATCACGGGACCGAGAGCTGCATCGTACCAGCATTCTTTCTGGGGTGCTAGAATAAGACAAAGAGACACAATGCGGCCATTCATCACCAGTACAGTATGCTAATAATGTAGATGGGAGGCTTTCTCACCACCCTCCCCCCTCACAGAGAGGGAGGATCAAACGGGTCATTAAATGAAAAACATTATGACAAGAAAGACTCCAAACAAGCCCGAACCAGAACGTTTATACTCAGCTGCAGGTTTAAAAGGTCATGATGATGTTTTTGTCTTTAACTGTACAAATCTTTTATTTCAGGGGTTTTTTTTTCTATAGAGTAAAATAAAAGTGGAAGAACATCTAATGACAGAAGTTCAGTGATGTCAGAATGTCCTCATGTTGGTTGGTTTACTGGTTTTATACATACTGGAAGTTACTGGGAGGCCTTTAGGTTGCAGACAGAAGACAGAGGTCAGGTTCGGTGTTACAGGCCTCACCTGGAAAAACACTGATCGTCATTTATTCCTTTAGCTTCTTTTGTCTTATTGTCCTAAAATTCATATTCCAAACAAGGGCTGTGATGATATGCGTTTGTCCCGATTTGATTCAGATTTTTTGGATGCTGATTCGATTTAAATTGCGATTCTCACAATTCTTTGATATTGCTAATTTTTGTAGATTTAAAAACAAAAAATGTATAAAAAGTTTCTTTTGCTCGTCATTTTTCTTTATTTCAATTAGGAAAAACAACACAGCAGCCAGATCATCATTCTGCTACTATAATGCCCAAGGAGACCAGCTAAAAGACCAATAAAAACGACAAATTTTGTAATGCATTTATATATTTATTTATTTGGAAAAAAAAAAAAATTAAATCGTGAAACAAAAAAATCCTGGTTTTTCAATTTAATTTTCCCACCTCTATTCCAAACATCAGTTTAGTTAAATCTTATATTTGCTGCCATCATTGAACTTGACAGAAACTTTGACACGTTACTGTAAACTGGAAAAATAGTGAGTTGCTTCCAAAATCTGTAGAAACGGTTGATAACACGCATCGTTTCAACATGTCTGAATAATTCAGACAAGAAAAATATGGTTACAGACATGCCAAACATGGTTTATAAGCCACTGTTTAAAATCTGCTGACCTGTTCATGTGGGATTTGTTTTCAGACCTTATTTATTAAAAGCAGAGTTAAATTCCCAGTTTTTCATCAGTCCTTAAACACACCATGTTTACGAAGCACGGAAGAGTCTGGATGAATGGAAGGGTTAAAAATAGTCGACGGCTGATTCAGCAGAAAACACAAGAAGAGGGAAAGAAGACAAAAGTCAAGATAAGAACGTCTTTTAGTGGCTGGAGAGAGCCGACAGCACCAGCCGGATGCAGGACGGACGCTGGGTTAGCTGATAGGAGGCATGTCGCAGTTCATCTTTATTTCCAGAACAATCTCGCTGTTTTACCACATTTATTCCAATAGCTCGAATTAAATGGAAACAAAGGAGTGCTCATGTGATTTTACACGTTTATACTGTTATCTAAGTGTCATAACTGTAAAATTAGGATTATCTTGACAGTAGTGGTAACGTCCCCAGCATGTAAAACTGCACCAGTGGGAAGTGAAACCAGTAAGCTCTTCCTGGTGCTTATCATGCAAACACCTGGTTTGTACCTGCGCGTGGAAGTTGGGACGGCAGCGTGGCGGCAGCGAGGCGGCTGCAGCCGAGTGCATACATGAAGTAAAAACAATGCTATCCATGTTAACCTGACCAGCAGACATGTTCCAGTTTGTCTTCCAGTTGTGCTCATATTTATTCAGACCCTTTTATTACAGAAGGAAAAAAACAGCTGTCTTTAAAATAAGCTGAAATTAACTAAAGAAGTAATAAATCATTATTATTTTCTAATTCTGGTTCAATAAAAATATTTTTTTTTAAAAAGCAAAAAAATAAGAATTTATTCCATATTCCATCACTCATAAAGTAATATGTAGTTGAACAATCCTTTAATGTTTCCGCTCCAGTCAGGTGTTTTCTGTTCCTCTCAGTCAGACTTCTGCACCTGTTGACAGGTATTTTGTCCCACTGTTCAACAGAAAAGTGCTGTAATTTGTCCAGGACACATTTGTTTCTTTTTTTTTCCTTTCTTCAACTCAATTAAATGAAAAAACAGTGTCTTATATTACTAAATTATATTTTTGCAAATTTTTAGTTATTGTTCCTTTTTTAAGTCTCCAGTAATCTGAGTGTAAATTCAGCCTTTTCGTTAATGAACGGAGATGAATACATATGAGCACAGCTGTAGCTGCAGAGTCTGATGAGATATTCTGACAGCAAATCAGAACTCTGGAGAAACATTAAGGAATATTGTAAATATTCTATTGTAACCAATTTATCTTCAGTATTTCCAGAATTCCAGCCAGCTTCATGCACAAAGCACGACATGTTGGCAGCTGCTTCCTGTTCCTACATGTCGACTCGGCGTTCCTCTTACAACAGCTCAAGTGAAACCGCAGACAGCGCCGGGTAGGAGGGGAAACGACTCGGTTCCTCCTCGTCACATGGACGGTCCAGCTCTGCTGGAAAAACAGCGGAGAACTTCTCACTTTGACGTGCAGTGAACAAACCTCATGCTTTTTGTTTAAGTGGCGCAGCAGCTGGAAAACAGCTGAAGAAGGCAACAGGAGAGGAGTCTGAAACATCACATGACCGTTTCAGCACGTGGACTTGAACTACACACACCGACGGGATCCAACAGCAGCGAATTTCATGCGATCTGGACTCAGCTTTGTTAAACTTTGCACAGTTTCTCAGTTAACACTCTTACTTCCTGGTTTTATGGACTCCGGTCGTCGCCACACCATAACGAGTTCATGAAAAAGTTTAAAACTTAACTCTGATGGGACGACTTTTTTTTTTCCCCCTAACCCTTTCCTGACCAGCATCTCAGCATAGAGTACAGCAATCTGTGCGCCATTTCTTCTGTCCTTGATATTCTGAATATTTTTAATATTATTTTTATTGAAATAATCATTAGACTTGAAATGGCAGTGCTGGACCTGGCAGGGAAAAGAAAAAGAGAAAAGAAAAGAAAATGAGAGAAAAGAAAAAGAAAGAAGAGAAAAGAGCGTGTCTAGGCTGCTAAAAACATAGTATCCATAAAAACTACGACAGTATTACAGAACTAGAAGATAAGTAAAGTGGAGTGATAACAACATGCAAACAAAAAAAAAAGTAGACACACTCAGAAACGACCGTTATCGGACATACCTGCAGAGAGACTGAACCGATAAACATCTGCAACATTTAGTAGGAAGTAGGTGGAAAGAGGAACACATTTGTAGGCATGCACATGGGAATGTGCAACCTGTGGTCATGCCATCAAGGACCAACTGAGTGCTAGTTAAAGGAGCACGACCACGGCCCGAAGTGTTGGGGAGGAGCCCGAGGCCCCCAGGGCCCAGCAGACCCACCGAACACAGAGGCCAGGCAGCCAAAGGAGAGGGCCATCCCCCCCGAGCCCAGAGCAAAGCAAGCCCCCAAGCACGATGGGGCGACGGTGAGCAGTACCGGCGGGTACCAGGCGCCAAGGCATGGGCCGGACAGAGAGCCAGCACCCCACAGGCCCCAGGACTAACCAATACCCCCCCTCAGAGCAGCAATAGAGCAGAAATAAACATGTTTACAGCAGAGATAAACATGTTTACAGCAGGAATAAACATGTTTACAGCAGGAATAAACACGTTTACAGCAGGAATAAACATGTTTACAGCAGGAATAAACACTTTTACAGCAGAGATAAACATGTTTACAGCCTGGTACAAAAATCCATTTTAGGTTTAACAGGTCAGGTTTACCTTCATGACAACTGTGGGGGGAGTGAATTTTTTTCTAACTCGCCCATTTAAAAGTAATTTAATCTCAAAATTCAGCATATTTAGGGGTGTTTCCTTTTGATTGACAGGTACCTGATCTCCCGCTTCAAGTAAGAAGAACGTAGAACAACCGCGGTTTTTAGCCGGTTAACAACGTAACTTAGCTTTAGCCCGCTTACCTCCGTTAGCTGGTTAGCTCCTGTTATCTCCGGTTTAGCTGGTTAGCTCTTAGCTACAGGCAGGTCTGAGATCACTAGATGTCATCCACCATGACGCTCAGAGCCCCCTCTCAGCTCCACCTCTTTGCCCATATTTGTATTTTCCGGGCGAGACGACACGCATGCCCCTGCCAAGATGGTGATGGTAGGAACCGCCCACCAAGCTTCAATTCAGCTCTTCAGAAACCTACGGGTGACGTCACGGAGGCTCTGCCCATCTTTTTATATACAGTCTATGGTGGATCTACATACAGAAGGATCCACGCATCTGCTCAACATGCTGCTAACAATGCAAAGCATGAATATTTGTTTTCTTCTGAGGCTTTTTCAAGCAAACCCTCCTAACTGGCCTCTGCGATGCTAGCAGGAATGTTTTCACTGCGCTGTGCTTGTCATGCTGTGAGGGTTTCACCAGCTGACGTTGGCTCATGTTGATCATCATTTCTACCATCCTAAACACGACGACGCGTCATGGTGGGACAGGCGGCTACAGCTGTGACGGTTCCACTTGGTGTACCATAGTTACACACCAGCTGGACTCGCTCACATGTCTGTGGAACGAAAACATAAAAGTCTGAACAGGCTTCGCTCTGGAAAAGGTTTAGCTCCGTGGTGGTGCAGACCAGCAGTGTCCAACTAATTCAGACCAGTAAAATAACTGCATTAAAACCTAGAAATGATTTAAAAAATCCTCACGTTTCTTTTGTTTTAGTGTAATTTAGTATAAACTGTCCTTTAAGAGCATCAAGGTAAAACAAGCTGAAATTTACCAAGAGAAATAAATGCTGTTTCTACCATGTTTTCCCTCAGTTCCATATTTACACATTATTCATTATTTAATGGATGCAACACGAGACGATTCAGTTGTGATTCGTTAATGTTCAACAACGATTATTTTTCATAACAATTCACTGACAAAAGCAGCTTTAAAGTGGAAGAAACCAACTTTAAGAAGAGGAATCGGTCCGTCCCCCTAAAGCATCCGGGTTCACTGATCGGGTGTGAAGGCAGCGTTTGGAAACATTTTGGTTTTATGGAGATAAAAACAGAGGAGATCTGGACAAGACTTCCTGCATATGGAAGCTGTTTAATGCCAAAATAAAATCTTCAAACATGTGACAGCAGCTCCGCTCCAGCCCAGTTAGAGGAACTGGTTGTTGTCAACTATCGCATGGAAACATTTAAAGACAACGTGAAAAATGTCTGATAAGTACCGGCTTTATTTATGGTTCCACATAAATAAAAGATGGTGGGAATAAACCAGTTTGGTTGCTTTAATTAGTGGACGTTGAATGGAGAGTAAAGTTTTATAAACGTAGCAACAGAGCGGGGAAATGTGGAAAAAAGATGCATGAAAATCCTGGATAAACGTTTAATAAAGGAATCGCAGTGTGTCCTGTAGGAATCGCACCTACAGGACACAGAAGACGACAGCCTCACATTTCTGTTGTGTTTTCAGCAGCAGCATAAAAACCCTGCTGGGATTACAGCGTTGTAATCCTTTTAATGAGCATAATAAACTAATCTAAGACGAAGTGAAACCCAGAAATCAGTTTTCACCCTGAAACAGAGCAAAGGTCAGCAGAACCGGCCTGAACCATGTTGTGTGACGATATAAAGGCACCAACACGCTGCTTTGCTTTTGTCTCTCTCCTTTATATTTAGGAAAAAGTGACGTCATGCTGCATGATGAAACATGTTTTCCAGGTCTGACTCAGCTTTTAACACTTATTTACAGCAACTTCATGTCTAATAAACTCTGTTCTGCTCAGTTCCATCCCATTAAAGTACATCCTACATTTTTAGAGTTTGATTTTTTGGAGATTTGTTTGTTTTTTTGTTGATTACAGTCTAGTCGTCCTACCTGACCATCAAGTCGAGCTTTAAAAGGCTCCTGACTCAAGGGATGAACCACGGTTGCATCAACACACAGCGGACAAGCCTGAACATAAACGTCTGATGAGCAGCGCATGAAGGCGACGTCAAAAACAAATGGGACTCATCAGAAATGGTCTCCATGGAAACGTGGCGGTCAAAAAGCCATCTTTAAGCAAGGTCAACGGGCGGGACAGGCTGAACGGGATGCTGCGTGACAAGAACTGGACTGGAAACCAGCAGGAACAGGTCTGATGGAGGGATGGCAAAGAAATAACTGGAACCTTTCACTGGAAAGGGTTTCAGACTGTGTAGAAAAATAAAGATCCTCCAGTTAAATATTACATTTTAAACTCATTACAGGCGTAAAAAGTCCAATATTTCACTTTTAGTTTGCACATTTCAACACAGAGCTTCACCTGTTTTTCTGTTCTGGTCGTGTGGAAAGAAATGACTCGACTCGCTCCCGACACTGAAAAACCTTAAAAAAGCAGGTTTTGGTGAAGAATTTTCCCTGGAGACTTTTTTAAAGGGTGTGTAGAAAAAATGTTGGCTTTTAATTTGCATAAAACAGCCTAAACACTGCTTTCCCTTCTATGTTGATGCTTTTCTGCTTGTTTGCATGTTTCAACAACAATGCACCCATTTTCAAGCACCTTTTTCTTTTACACTTTTACACTGAAAATAACTAAAAGTCTTCAGAGAAATAATGAGAATTTAGAGGTTAAAAATGGACCAACCCTGTTAGAAACTAATCTAAAGCATATTTTATTCCACTTCCAGTCATTATTACCAGGTAATATTATTGTAGACATACAACTACTTCCTGAGTCATTTCAGAACTTAGTGAAACAACTGGTTGTCTACGTGTCTGTAGAGGCAGCTCTACAACTCTAAATGTTTTTGTTGTTAAAAACACACCGGTATCTGCACTGAACCGTTTCAAAACCACTTGACGTTCTGCAAAACATGTTTGCCTCCACATTTCCTCAGGCTCTGCCTGGAAAAAAAGGTTTTTAAGCCCCAATTAACTTCAGAAAAACAGGTTTAAAAGTTACAGAGGCAAAGCTGAAGAAGTTCATCCCAGTTCAAGCACTGCATAATAGGGTATATAGGTAATAATAATAGAGAAATAACCATTTAATAGGGTTTAATAGGATTTCCATAAAGGGTAAAATCGAATCGAAAAATCGAAAATCAGGATTTTTTGCTTCACAATTTTAAAATAGATTTTTTAAACAAAAAATATCTTTTTTTTTTCCAAGTAAATAAAATTAATTCAAGTAAAAATTTTGTCATGTTTTTAATTGTTTTTATTTATCTTTTTACTTGTCTTCTTGAGCATTACAGCAGCAGAATGATGATCTGGCTACTGTGTTGGTTTTTTTTATTTTTTAATGGAAATCAAGAAAAATGACGATCAAAAAGAAATTTTATACACTTTTCTTGTTTTTAATCTACAAAAATCAGCAATATCAACAAATTGTGAAAATCACAATTTAAATCGAATCAGCACCAAAAAAAATTCGAATCGAATCGGGACAAAAGCAGATTTTCACCGCCCTACTGCATAAGTCTTATTTGTCTAAAAGCTGCACTGTTTACTAAAGTAGTGTTTTATTTGCCAACTCATCACAGAGAGAGCCAGCTTCCTTATCTTGCCAAAAGGAAAACAAACCCTGATGGAACTAAACTAATGTTAACACGCTAAACAAGGTTGTTTTTTCATGGCTGTGTGTTGACACAGCAGGGGGGGAAGGGCCGGATTAAAAGTGTACAGGCCTCTGGGCCCATAGTGTTCCAGGGGCCCCCTTCCCCACCGCAACACTGGATACAGTTACATGGTGTTTCAATAATTAGGACTTAATAATTCGGAATTAACATATTCTCCTACGAGTTTACATGAAAATAATAATTCCGAATGAACGTTTACATGAAACACGTCCTGACTTAATTCCTCTTTAGAGCGGCGGGTTGGGAAGGGTTCTGATTGGACAGAGGGTGCACGTGACGTATGAATGAAATAAACAAAGTTAGCTCCTTGCTTCTCGTCTTTTCAGTCGTAACTTGAAAAAACTACATAATAAGTTCCAGTTTCACTGCTATTTTTTATTATAAATGTGAAGTGGCAGCTCAACACGAGCATACTACTTCACTTTCTGCAGCAACTGAGAAGGAGAAGAAAGATAGACCACCGAACACGGGAGGTAAAACAACGCGCGTCATCAGGACAGGATAAGGTAACGAGCATGCTCAGAACGACAGGAGTTAACTTAGAG
>NC_136611.1:4764265-4786765 GCF_933228915.1 Telmatherina bonti | reverse complement strand
TTTAGCAGCATCAACTGGACGTTAGAAGCAAAACCTGCTTTGATACAGAAAAACTGAATGAACTAAACATTTTCTGAAGCAGGTTTGATGTAAATTATTTGTCAGAGTACGACAAACCTCGAGCCTACGCGCTGATTTCAGCTCAGCTTTTCATTTACAACCAGCGTAGACGCTCACATTTCTTTTTTTTTTTACAACCTTGATTCTGAAAAAGTTGCATAAAATGTAAATAAAAACAAATATTAAGGTATGCAGATCTAATAAATGTACAAATCACTCCAGTGAGAGGTGGGGATCCACGAGGCCAACAAACCGGATCTCCTCAACACCTCAGCTGCACCTAGAAAACAAACTGGATAAATCCAACTTACTCCCGGCAATGTGGACCAAGTTCTGGTAAATCATGTTTCAGTCAAATAAAATGCTTCTTAGTAACTGAGATCCATTAAAAAATACTAGTAAAAGTGAAATAAAACCGTCCCAGAAAAGTAAGAACTTTGCTGATGATCAGTATTTTTATTCTAACATGTTACTGATTACTTTTAAAGCCCTCCACGGTGTCTGTAACTCTGATGTGTGAACGTTACCCTGGTGCGATCCTCAGACAGGCGTCTGTCACACATGACGGTCAGTCTGCAGTAAACAAGAGGTGACCGAGCCGGTTCAGTCCGGTTGTTCCAGCCCGAAACTCTGGAACAACCGGATCAAAGGAATCTGAAAACATGTTTGCATCAGTTTTTCTCTGAAATGCAGTCAGTAGTTTTCCCTTTATTTGCATCTTTTGTTGTTGATTTTAATCTGTAAAGAACTTTGTAACTTTTATTTGCAACAAGAGTTTGTTTTATAAATAAAGATCATCTTTTTTTTTTTATTTTCAAGTGTTTTATTCTGAAAAACCACAAATCAGAGCATTAAAGTCTTCATCTCCAATCTAGAAGCACCAGTTCTGGAGCCTGAAGTGGAACAAACTTTTATTTTCCTCCGTATGAAACGGTCTGAAGCAGCGAAGAGAAGACAGAAAGCTTCAGAAGAAGAAGCTCAAACTCCCTCGAGTGGAAAAATAATGATAAATATAAAGATAAATGATAAAGATTCCCAGTCAGGAAAAACAAAGATCAACCCTGCAAGGTTCCAAACTTCAGTCGTAAAAACACAAACTTGCTTAAATCACCGTTCTGCTCTTTTCCCGACAGGTTACCATGGATACGGAGGATGAAAATAAAACCAGACTTTACTGAGGCCACCATGTTTACAGGGTGAAGAAGCTGGATGAGGAAAAAACTGACCGGGTCCAGGAAACAGTTCTGGACTCACAGATCCGTCTCCCAGTTGTCGAACTCTGAGGAGTCTTGCTTCAGCAGCTGGTCCCAGTAGAAGTCCACCACGGCACTGGGAAGCAGCTCGTCATCGCAGACCAGATGCAGGATCCGGATTCTCTTCAGCAGCTGATGGGGGCTTCTTGTCTCTGCAGGAGAGGAACCGCAACATGGTGAAGAACAGGATCATCCCAGACCACCAGGACCAGATGACCCAGACCACCAGGACCAGATGACCCAGACCACCAGGATCTGATCAAACCAGACCACCAGGATCTGATCAAACCAGACCACCAAGACCTGATCCATCCAGACCGCCAGGACCTGATCCATCCAGACCACCAGGATCTGATCAAACCAGACCACCAGGACCTAATCCATCCAGACCGCCAGGACCTGATCCATCCAGACCACCAGGACCTGATCAAACCCGACCACCAGGACCTAATCCATCCAGACCACCAGGACCTAATCCATCCAGACCACCAGGACCTGATCGAACCAGGCCACCAAGATCTGATCCATCCAGACCACGAGGATCTGATCCACCCAGACCATCAGGATCTGATCCATCCAGACCACCAGGACCTGATCCATCCAGACCACCAGGACCTGTTCCAACCAGACCACCAGGACCTGATCCATCCAGACCACCAGGACCTGATCCATCCAGACCACCAGGACCAGATCACCCAAACCACCAGGATCTGATCAAACCAGACCACCAGGACCTGATCCATGCAGACCGCCAGGATCTAATCCATCCAGACCACCAGGACCTGATCACCCAGACCACCAGGACCAGATCGAGCCAGACCACCAGGATCTGATCCAACCAGGTCACCAGGACCTGATCCAACCAGGTCACCAAGATCTGATCCACTCAGACTGCCAGGATCTGATCCACCCAGACCACCAGGATCTGATCCACACAGACCACCAGGATCTGATCCACCCAGACCATCAGGATCTGATCCACCCAGACCACCAGGATCTGATCCACCCAGACCATCAGGATCTGATCCACTCAGACCACCAGGATCTGATCCACCCAGACCACCAGGACCTGATCCATCCAGACCACCAGGATCTGATCAAACCAGACCCCCAGGACCTGATCCATCCAGACCACCAGGATCTGATCCACCCAGACCATCTGGATCTGATCCACTCAGACCATCAGGATCTGATCCACCCAGACCACCAGGACCTGATCCATCCAGACCACCAGGACCTGATCCAACCAGATTACCAGGACCTAATCCATCCAGACCACCAGGACCTGATCCAACCAGATTACCAGGACCTGATCCATCCAGACCACCAGGACCTGATCCATCCAGACCACCAGGACCTGATCAAACCAGACCACCAGGACCTGATCCACTTAGACCACCAGGATCTGATCGAACCAGACCACCAGGACCTGATCCATCCAGACCACCAGGACCTAATCTATCCAGACCACCAGGACCTGATCACCCAGACCACCAGGACCTGATCACCCAGACCACCAGGACCAGATCGAACCAGACCACCACGATCTGATCCACCCAGACCACCAGGACCAGATCCAACCAGATTACCAGGACCAAATCCAACCAGACCACCAGGATCTGATACACTTAGACCACCAGGATCTGATCAAACCAGACCACCAGGACCTGATCCATCCAGACCACCAGGACCTGATCACCCAGACCACCAGGACCAGATCCAACCAGATTACCAGGACCTGATCCATCCAGACCACCAGGACCTGATCCATCCAGACCACCAGGACCTGATCCATCCAGACCACCAGGACCTGATCAAACCAGACCACCAGGACCTGATCCATCCAGACCACCAGGACCTGATCCAACCAGACCACCAGGATCTGATCCACTTAGACCACCAGGATCTGATCAAACCAGACCACCAGGACCTGATCCATCCAGACCACCAGGACCTCGTCCATCCAGACCACCAGGACCTGATCACCCAGACCACCAGGACCAGATCGAACCAGACCACAAGGATCTGATCCACCCAGACCACCAGGACCTGATCCAACCAGGCCACCAAGATCTGATCCAACCAGACCGCCAGGATCTGGTCCACCCAGACCCCAGGATCTGATCCACCCAGACCACCAGGATCTGATCCACTCAGACTACCAGGATCTGATCCACCCAGACCACCAGGACCTGATCAACAAGAACACCAGGACCTGATCAATAAGACCACAAGGATCTGATCCACTCAGACCACCAGGACCTGATCCATCCAGACCACCCGGACCTGATCCAACCAGACCAACAGGACCAGATCGAACCAGACCACCAGGATCTGATCAAACCAGACCCCCAGGACCTGATCCATCCAGACCACCAGGATCTGATCCACCCAGACCATCTGGATCTGATCCACTCAGACCATCAGGATCTGATCCACCCAGACCACCAGGACCTGATCCATCCAGACCACCAGGACCTGATCCAACCAGATTACCAGGACCTAATCCATCCAGACCACCAGGACCTGATCCAACCAGATTACCAGGATCTGATCCACCCAGACCATCAGGATCTGATCCACTCAGACCACCAGGATCTGATCCACCCAGACCACCAGGACCTGATCCATCCAGACCACCAGGACCTGATAATCCAGACCACCAGGACCAGATCCAACCAGACCACCAGGATCTGATCCACCCAGACCACCAGGATCTGATCAAACCAGACCCCCAGGACCTGATCCATCCAGACCACCAGGATCTGATCCACCCAGACCATCTGGATCTGATCCACTCAGACCATCAGGATCTGATCCACCCAGACCACCAGGACCTGATCCATCCAGACCACCAGGACCTGATCCAACCAGATTACCAGGACCTAATCCATCCAGACCACCAGGACCTAATCTATCCAGATCACCAGGACCTGATCACCCAGACCACCAGGACCAGATCGAACCAGACCACAAGGATCTGATCCACCCAGACCACCAGGACCTGATCCAACCTGGCCACCAAGATCTGATCCAACCAGACCGCCAGGATCTGATCCATCCAGACCCCAGGATCTGATCCACCCAGACCACCAGGATCTGATCCACTCAGACCACCAGGACCTGATCCATCCAGACCACCAGGACCTGATCCAACCAGACCAACAGGACCAGATCGAACCAGACCACCAGGATCTGATCAAACCAGACCCCCAGGACCTGATCCATCCAGACCACCAGGATCTGATCCACCCAGACCATCTGGATCTGATCCACTCAGACCATCAGGATCTGATCCACCCAGACCACCAGGACCTGATCCATCCAGACCACCAGGACCTGATCCAACCAGATTACCAGGACCTAATCCATCCAGACCACCAGGACCTGATCCAACCAGATTACCAGGACCTGATCCATCCAGACCACCAGGACCTGATCCATCCAGACCACCAGGACCTGATCAAACCAGACCACCAGGATCTGATCCACTTAGACCACCAGGATCTGATCAAACCAGACCACCAGGACCTGATCCATCCAGACCACCAGGACCTAATCTATCCAGACCACCAGGACCTGATCACCCAGACCACCAGGACCAGATCGAACCAGACCACCACGATCTGATCCACCCAGACCACCAGGACCAGATCCAACCAGATTACCAGGACCAGATCCAACCAGACCACCAGGATCTGATCCACTTAGACCACCAGGATCTGATCAAACCAGACCACCAGGACCTGATCCATCCAGACCACCAGGACCTAATCTATCCAGACCACCAGGACCTGATCACCCAGACCACCAGGACCAGATCGAACCAGATTACCAGGACCTGATCCATCCAGACCACCAGGACCTGATCCATCCAGACCACCAGGACCTGATCAAACCAGACCACCAGGACCTGATCCATCCAGACCACCAGGACCTGATCCAACCAGACCACCAGGATCTGATCAAACCAGACCCCCAGGACCTGATCCATCCAGACCACCAGGATCTGATCCACCCAGACCATCTGGATCTGATCCACTCAGACCATCAGGATCTGATCCACCCAGACCACCAGGACCTGATCCATCCAGACCACCAGGACCTGATCCAACCAGATTACCAGGACCTAATCCATCCAGACCACCAGGACCTGATCCAACCAGATTACCAGGACCTGATCCATCCAGACCACCAGGACCTGATCCATCCAGACCACCAGGACCTGATCAAACCAGACTACCAGGATCTGATCCACTTAGACCACCAGGATCTGATCAAACCAGACCACCAGGACCTGATCCATCCAGACCACCAGGACCTAATCTATCCAGACCACCAGGACCTGATCACCCAGACCACCAGGACCAGATCCAACCAGACCACCACGATCTGATCCACCCAGACCACCAGGACCAGATCCAACCAGATTACCAGGACCAGATCCAACCACACCACCAGGATCTGATCCACTTAGACCACCAGGATCTGATCAAACCAGACCACCAGGACCTGATCCATCCAGACCACCAGGACCTAATCTATCCAGACCA
Organism: Telmatherina bonti; assembly: GCF_933228915.1. Lineage (NCBI taxonomy): Eukaryota > Metazoa > Chordata > Actinopteri > Atheriniformes > Telmatherinidae > Telmatherina > Telmatherina bonti. The sequence goes on along the minus strand of NC_136611.1, from coordinate 4,780,899 downwards.
CCAGGACCTGATCACCCAGACCACCAGGACCAGATCCAACCAGATTACCAGGACCTGATCCATCCAGACCACCAGGACCTGATCCATCCAGACCACCAGGACCTGATCCATCCAGACCACCAGGACCTGATCAACCCAGACCACCAGGACCTGATCCATCCAGACCACCAGGACCTGATCCAACCAGACCACCAGGATCTGATCCACTTAGACCACCAGGATCTGATCAAACCAGACCACCAGGACCTGATCCATCCAGACCACCAGGACCTAATCTATCCAGACCACCAGGACCTGATCACCCAGACCACCAGGACCAGATCGAACCAGACCACAAGGACCTGATCCACCCAGACCACCAGGACCTGATCCAACCAGGCCACCAAGATCTGATCCAACCAGACCGCCAGGATCTGATCCACCCAGACCCCAGGATCTGATCCACCCAGACCACCAGGATCTGATCCACTCAGACTACCAGGATCTGATCCACCCAGACCACCAGGATCTGATCCACTTAGACCACCAGGATCTGATCAAACCAGACCACCAGGACCTGATCCATCCAGACCACCAGGACCTAATCTATCCAGACCACCAGGACCTGATCACCCAGACCACCAGGACCAGATCCAACCAGATTACCAGGACCTGATCCATCCAGACCACCAGGATCTGATCAAACCAGACCACCAGGACCTGATCCATCCAGACCACCAGGACCTAATCTATCCAGACCACCAGGACCTGATCACCCAGACCACCAGGACCAGATCCAACCAGATTACCAGGACCTGATCCATCCAGACCACCAGGACCTGATCCATCCAGACCACCAGGACCTGATCCATCCAGACCACCAGGACCTGATCAAACCAGACCACCAGGACCTGATCCATCCAGACCACCAGGACCTGATCCAACCAGACCACGAGGATCTGATCAAACCAGACCCCCAGGACCTGATCCATCCAGACCACCAGGATCTGATCCACCCAGACCATCTGGATCTGATCCACTCAGACCATCAGGATCTGATCCACCCAGACCACCAGGACCTGATCCATCCAGACCACCAGGACCTGATCCAACCAGATTACCAGGACCTAATCCATCCAGACCACCAGGACCTGATCCAACCAGATTACCAGGACCTGATCCATCCAGACCACCAGGACCTGATCCATCCAGACCACCAGGACCTGATCAAACCAGACCACCAGGATCTGATCCACTTAGACCACCAGGATCTGATCCAACCAGACCACCAGGACCTGATCCATCCAGACCACCAGGACCTAATCTATCCAGACCACCAGGACCTGATCACCCAGACCACCAGGACCAGATCGAACCAGACCACCACGATCTGATCCACCCAGACCACCAGGACCAGATCCAACCAGATTACCAGGACCAGATCCAACCAGACCACCAGGACCTGATCCACTTAGACCACCAGGATCTGATCAAACCAGACCACCAGGACCTGATCCATCCAGACCACCAGGACCTAATCTATCCAGACCACCAGGACCTGATCACCCAGACCACCAGGACCAGATCCAACCAGATTACCAGGACCTGATCCATCCAGACCACCAGGACCTGATCCATCCAGACCACCAGGACCTGATCAAACCAGACCACCAGGACCTGATCCATCCAGACCACCAGGACCTGATCCAACCAGACCACCAGGATCTGATCCACTTAGACCACCAGGATCTGATCAAACCAGACCACCAGGACCTGATCCATCCAGACCACCAGGACCTAATCTATCCAGACCACCAGGACCTGATCACCCAGACCACCAGGACCAGATCGAACCAGACCACAAGGACCTGATCCACCCAGACCACCAGGACCTGATCCAACCAGGCCACCAGGATCCGATCCACTCAGGCCACCAGGATCTGAAGAACCAGACCACCAGGACCTGATGCAGTTCTATGTTCTGTTTCCTCTGGTGGACTGAAACCCGATCCCCGATCGGACAGACTATTCTGATGTTAAAAAACCTTTAAAACCTTTTTCTTTGAGTCGTTTGCATTTTAAAGGTGAGTTTGTATCAATGGAAGACAAGCAGACCTGGAATTGTCTCCGCCTGAGTAGAATCCTCCTCTAAGCGAGCCTGCGGCGCGTTTTCCTTCTTCTGATCATTCAGTTTGTAGGAAGACAAAGGTTTGTCTCTGAACGTCACCTGGAGGGAAGCAGAAGTTCTTTGTGGTTGAGAAACATTTCCAACATGACAAACAATCACCGACTGAAGAGATCAGCATCATGTCTCACCTTTTCATCTCTTCAGGAAATATAAGAATAATTAAAGCCGCAAGCGGCATCCATCGGTCCTCGCTTCATGCCGAAGAGCCCCCCTCCCCACATGATGGAATATTTTTATCGACCAACCACTTTTTTATGCCTTTATCTTTGGTGCAGATCCATTGTATTTCTATGGGGATATACAAAGCACATTAAGTAAAGAAAATGAGCGACACCCCGTTGCCGTAGCAACAAGTACTTAATGGGCTTTTTTGCTCGTCTTGGGATGTTACACATGTGTGCCGAATTTCGTAGCCCTAGGTCAAAGTAGGCAATCGGGACCCTTGGGACCCCCCCCAAAAAGTGCCTCCACCCCAGAATACATGTTTTAATGTGATAACGACCTACCAAATATGAATTATTTTAATTCTGGTGCAGATGGGATGTATTTCTGCAAAGATATGAGTGAACCGTGTTTCATGGCGAGAAGGCTTTTTTCCATGGGTTGCCACGGTAACACGCTTTCTCCTATTGAAAAGATTTGAATAAGTTTTGGTCCCCATCTTGTCAAGAAGCTCCCTGGTGAATGTGGAGTCAATCGCATGAATCCCCTCAGACTAGTTCGTTCAAATACGATGTGCCCAAAATGAAAAAAAAAACGGGGAAAAAAATGGTCGTAAACTCCAAGATGGCTGACACCCCGTTGCCATGACAACAGGTCTATATTTGACTTTTTTGGTCGTCTTAAGGTGGTAAACGTGTACCGAATTTTGTCATCCTACATCAAACTAAACCTTTTTTTACCCCATTTTTTGGCTAATTTTGGAGTTTCTAGGGGGCGCTGTCGAGCCATTTTTGCATTGACATGCATGCGGACCCAAGATTATCGCTATTTTCGCCGGGCTTGACGTGTGTTTCTCAACTTTTCACAGGAGCTAAGAGGGTCAAAAATTGAGTGAGTTGTGCTTAGAATTAAAAATAATCAACATTTCAACAACAACAGGCTCCGGTTATACTTCGTATGGCTCGGAAACAATGGGGCTTGAACCCATTCTTCACTCATACTTCGCCCATACTTTGCTCATACTTCGCTCATACTTCACTGGGACTCTAATTATCAGTAAAACATGAATCTTAGCAGCGCAGTTGGTGTTATCACAGAGCAGAACCGTGTCAAGGTCTGCAGCAACACAACGGGCTTCCAAACACACCAGTCTGTCAGCTGTCAGGTTTTTCTTCTTGTGTTTAACATGACCTTTAAGCTGCCTGATAAGACGGAGATAACCTGCTAACTAACCTTGTTTAAAGCATACGCTGCGCTGACGGGGATGTTGTTACCGATGACAGACTCCATCCAGCGTTCAGGCGTCTGGTGAAGCTTGCCTTTACTCCTCATGGAGCCGTCGGCTTGGACATGAGCAAGGTGTTGTTTATCCTACAGGAACGCAACAACGTGGCTTTACTGGTGACAACTAAGCTGGAACACCAGCGTTACAAAGAGGACGGCTGTATCTGACCTTCCAAACCAGCTGCAGAGCACTTCCAGGCGCCACGACTCCCGCCTCTACAAGCCGCCGGTGATATCTGAGGTCCTCTTCAGCCCTCGCCGGTATCAGCGCATTCTTTCTTTTCATCTTGTTGCTGAAACGCTGTGAAGTTGCTTCCAGTTGCGGGGTGCTCTGACAGCTGCTGGCACTGTCATTCTGCAGATCAGGATGTGTGGGAGCAATCTTATCCTGGGTGAGCAAAGTGCTCAGCTGAGGAGCCATGGCGTGGCTCTGGTTCCCGTCTCCATGACAGCCTGCTGTTTGTCTGGCTTTATCAGAGTGTGGTGTGGAAACTGGGGTGGAACATCGACCCAGCTGCTGTCTCACTTCGTTCCTGACCCTTTCATGTGGAAGATGAGGGGAAAGTTTGGCCTTTAGCTGGAGATATGCTTCTTCCAAATGCATTTGCTGCTGTAGGATTTCCATCAGGCTCCTCTGACGCGACGCAAGCGAGATGAACTGGCTCTTCAGAACACGCTGGCGAAGGGAGTCGGGAACGCTCCTGCAGACAATCAGACAACTGATGAGGTGCAACACGTTAACACAGCAGAGTGATACGATACAAGTATTAATCCAGTATATCTCCAGAACTACAAGGTGTGTATTTATCATCTGGTCTCTACAGAAAGCTGAGACACGTCATATTACTGCAGACCAGAAGACAGAAAACCAGTTTCATCTCGTAATGAGTAAAGTAGTCCTGATGATGATGATGATGGACATCTTGATTAATGTTCAGTCCAAGGAGAGACCCCACATCCACCTTACAAACACCATGAGGGTCCAGAAAGACGGGAAACCCAACATAGTTGATGATAAAAGAAAGAAAGAGAGAATACTTCACTGTAAACATCCCTCATCTCCATGGAAACTAGCCAGACCTTCATCTCCATGGAAACTAGCAGTACCTTCATCTCCATGGAAACTAGCAGGACCCTCATCTCCATGGAAACTAGCAGGACCTTCATCTCCATGGAAACTAGCAGGACCTTCATCTCCATGGAAACTAGCATGACCTTCATCTCCATGGAAACTAGCAGGACCCTCATCTACATGGAAACTAGCAGGACCTTCATCTCCATGGAAACTAGCATGACCCTCATCTCCATGGAAACTAGCAGGACCCTCATCTCCATGGAAACTAGCAGGACCCTCATCTCCATGGAAACTAGCATGACCCTCATCTCCATGGAAACTAGCAGGACCCTCATCTCCATGGAAACTAGCATGACCTTCATCTCCACAGAAACTAGCAGGACCTTCATGATTCTCAGTGATAAGACGAACATGTTTGTAACCAGCAGAGTCTCTAAGACTTGTTTGTGAGAACTGATTGGAAGGTCTAAAGCGAATCGTGATGTTGTCGTGTTTCGCTACATTCCTACACCCAGTAGATGCGTGGTGTTTGAAGTGTGATGGTCTTTGGATGCCAGAGCTCGGTCAAGCCTTTTAGCAGAAGAAACAGACTCTGGCTGCGATGCGTGTCTGCAGAGCTCTTCATGGATCTGTAAGCAGCAAACTGGAGGAAACAGCTTAACTTACTTGTACTTTTGGGCCAGATTGTTCTTCTCCAAACGCTGCTTGATGAGCACATCAGCTAACACACTCTGGATCTGTGTTAAAACGTCGAGATACCTGCCTGGAAAGCAGCAGGAAATGCTTTTCACTGAACCATTAACTGTGATGTTGTCCAGTTTTACAAGTCAAGTCCAGTGTTACAAGTCATCTTTTACAAGTTTCACATCGGACTTCATTTTACTGGTAGGTGCTGAAATGCTGCGTTCCTTACAGATGCACATCTGAAGCTGTAAATGGATGAAATCAGAGACTTAACCTGCATCTTTCAGATCCGTTAGAGGCCAAACTGACATTTCTATTTGCTTCTTCCTGACCTCCTCCAAGACAGCTGTAACTGCAGCTGAATGACCCACCTAAAACATAAACCATATCTTATCCCCTGGGAAGGTTTCTGCAGCGCTGCTGGATGTTTCGAGATGCATGGAAAGCTCTTACAGTATCAGCAATGGCGTCTTCCTTTCTCTGCTGAGCATCATCGTGCTGCCGGGCTTCAGATCTGTCGTCTGGCTGTCGGGTCCGACCGAAGCGGCGAGGCAAGAGGCGGCGAGGTGCCGCAGATGCTGCACCTGGAACAACCCTGCAGTCAGATCGCTGAAGGACACAGAAGCTACGTTTACATGGACACATAGGCCATCAGAATGAGAGCAGACATGGCTGTCCGAGCATGCGGACCCTTCATGAATCAAACTTCTGTCTGATTGGATCAACTCAGGCGTTTATGTAACACGTTTTTACTCTGATTGGACGTTCGATTGGATCAAAAGCGCACCTTAAGTTTGCTACATCCTCCATAAGATGCGAGAACTTCTTCTGATCTGGAAGAAGGCGTGATTGAAGATCGTTCTCGACACATCAGGCTGGCAGAACTTTTGTTTGTGGGGTTGGAGAAATTTTGTGTGATTGAGCGGACATGAAGTTAGCATGAAAAGCACGAATGAAAGCACGCTGCAGACGAAGCTTCTCGTAGATGATGGAACAAACTTTACGATTCACCAAGACAGACATGAGAAATTTGTAAATCTCACGGTCATTTCAATACGCAGCACAAATCTGCACGATCACACATCATCGTTCCAGATTGTTCACTCACCAACGTGCACCATGAAACAGTTTAACCGCCAGCTGTTACAGATGTTTTGTTGCTGCTGCTGTTCGTGTCTTTCCCAGTTTGTCTTCTTGTAGGTTTTACAAACTCTTTTTCTTCTATTTATCTGTTTATACGATCTTTTCTTTTCATTATTTTTAAGTTTGTTTGATGTTTTTCACTCTACAATATATTTTAGACCATATTGATTATTTTGAGTCATTAAAATCTAATTCTGTTCATAACTTATATGGACAGAATTTCTAGGTGCAGCCGAGGTGTTGAGGGGATCCGACTTGGTGGCCTCAGGATTAGGTCCCTGCTTTTTGCAGATGACATGGTCCTGTTGGCTTCATCTGGTCGTGATCTCCAGCTCTCACTTGAACGATTCGCGTCCGAGTGTGAAGCGGCTGGGATGAGAATCAGCACCTCCACATCTGAGCCCATGGTCCTCAGCCGGAATAGGGTGGATTGCCCTCTCCGGGTCGGGAGTCAGGTCCTGCCTCAAGTGGAGGAGTTTAAATATCTCGGGGTCTTGTTCAGGAGTGAGGGAAGGATGGAGCGTGAGATCGACAGACGGATCGGTGCGGCGTCTGTAGTAATGCGGACTCAGCGCCGGACTGTCGTGGTGAAGAAGGAGCTGAGCCAGAAGGTGAAGCTCTCGATTTACCAGTCGATCTACGTTCCTACCCTCACCTATGGTCATGAGCTGTGGGTCGTGACCGAAAGAAGGAGATCTCGTATACAGGCGGCTGAAATGGGTTTCCTCTGCAGGGTGGCCGGGCTCTCCCTTAGAGATAGGGTGAGGAACTCGGTCATCCAGGAGGAGAACAGAGTAGAGCCGCTGCTCCTCCGCATCGAGAGGAACCAGTTGAGGTGGCTCGGGCATCTGGTCAGGATGCCTCCTGGACCTCCCTGGTGAGGTGTTCCAGGCACGTCCCTCTGGGAGGAGACCCCGGGGAAGACCCAGGACACGCTGGAGGGATTATATCTCTCAGCTGGCCTGGGAACGCCTCGGGATCGCCCCCGCAGAGTTGGCAAATGTGGCTGGGGAGAGGGAAGTCTGGGCTTCCCTGCTTAGGCTGCTGCCCCCGCGACCCGACCCCGGATAAGCGGCTGAAGATGGATGGATGGATGCATCACTCTGCTCACCTGGGTGTCTGTATGCTTCTCTCGCTGCACCAGATCTCTCCTGCATCGCAGACGAAGTCTGGAAATTCCTGAGCAGCTCTGCGATATTCTCCTGCTCTGTCATGTCGAACGCGCTGAGGCCACCGACGGTCTTGTCGCTCGGATTCGATCCGTTCTGCAGGAGAAGTTGCACCACCTGCACAGCTGCATCGTATTACTTCAAAATAATATCCCTGGTTTGTTTTTATCTTATTTTCTACTAGTATTATTATAAGTAAAATAATTGACAAATTAAACAAAATATTTCCGGTACTGCAAAAAATCATTTAATGTTGATTTAAAATTTTTTAAAAAAGGAAAAAACATAAAACTTTAGCAAAACGAGGACTAACACATTCTTTTCTATGTTTGCAGATATTTCTAGAAAATTATGTCAAGTGAAATAAGGCGGATTTACATCCAAATGAGAAGAAAAATAGGTTTTTGTGTCAGAATTTAAGGCAAATATTCAATAAAATAAACTGAAAAAACTTGCTTTTATTTAATCTAAATTTCCTGTTTCTTTATTTTTACCTCCAACGAGCAGATCGTCTTATCAGCATTCATATTTTTATTAATAATCTACCTGGAATCTGATAGTGGATCTATACAAACTGATAGTAGGACTGAAACATCGGCTGGAAACCACCAGATGACGTCTGACGTCTCACTGGGATCCTCTAGTTTTACACAAACCGTAAACGGTTTGTAAAGCCACTTAAAGCCACTTGAGGCTCCAGAGCCGCTGGTTTCAGACCCCCGGTCTGCAGAAATGCCGCCCCCCCCGCTTGTCTCTGCATCACCTGATAGTTTCCAGACGAAACAGCATCGTGTAGCGGCGTCACGGCATCACAGCTCCTGGCGTTGACGTTGGCTCCGGCTTTCAGCAGCTCCTCCACCACGGCTTCATCGCCCACGGCAGACGCCTCGTGGAGAGCCGTCCAGCCTGGGAAATCCGGTTTACTGGAGGTCTTGTGTTGGTTTGATGTCGACAACGTCATCGTAAGGAAGACCAACCTGCGTTATCCTCAGCGTTGACGCTGATCCCGGCCTGGATGAGCAGTCGGACCTGAACCAGGTCTCCCTGCTTGCAGGCTTTGTGAAGATACGTCTCACCCTTCCCGTCTATCCTGTGCAGATTCTTCAGAGATGGAACTTTTGACCGCTGCGAAACCTTCGCTTTCAACACTCATAAAATAAAAAACAGGACAAGTTTAGATTAACGGGCCTTTCGGTTGCCATGGTAATCTGTGTAAACATTATTTCTCAGCTGACCGGATCCTGAGGAAGATTCTCCAAAGCCTCCAGCAGACGGCTGACAGCTGGACATCTCTGTCTCAGAGGGTTCGAGCGGATTCACGTCCACCTCCATTGTGTTTTCCATCTCTTTATCAGCAAGGCAGGAAGCAGAATTCGCTGCAGAAATGTTTCCGGCAGCATCAGCGGGCAGGTAGGCCGGAAGATCCCGCAACAAGCTCGGAGAGTTGCTGTCTGAAAACATCTCCTCATCTTCCTCCAATTCCTTCTGAATACTGCCGTCAGTCATCTCCACAGAGTCCCTAAAGGTTCAACATAACAGCTGAAAACACGCCTAAAAATATCACGTCCTCAGATTATTCAGTTAAACAGCAACGCATGTCATCATTAGTGTTTACTATGACTGACGACATGCTTTTGAATTTCGATTTGATTTCAATTTCATGGGTGCTGATTCGATTTAAATTGTGATTCTCAAAATTCTTCGATATTGCTGATTTTCATAGATTAAAAACCAAAAGAAAATTCATAAACCTTTTTTTTGCTAGTAATTTTTCTTTATTTCAGTTTGGAGAAAAAAAACACAGTAATCATCGTTCTGCTGCTATAAAGCCCAAGAAGACAAGAAAAAAATCAATAAGACCAATAAAAGTGACAACATTTTTTATAGTGGATTAATTTAATTTAATAGAAAAGAAAAATCAAGATTTTTTGTTAAAAAAAGGGATTTTTTTTGTTAAAAAATCGATTTTATTTCAATGAAATAATATAATCCTCTATTAAATTTTTGTCATTATTATTGTTTTTTTTTTAATTGAATTTTAAAATTGTAAAACAAAAAAAATCCAGATTTTTTTATTTGATTTTCCCACCTCTAGTGTTTACATCTATTTCTATAGACTATAGACTCCCGTGTTAAAAAGACCAACTTCACAGCAAAAATAAACATGTTTACAGCAGAAATAAACATGTTTACAGCAGAAATAAACATGTTTACAGCCTGGTACAAAAATCCATTTTAGGTTTAATAGGTCAGGTTTACCTTCATGACAACTGTGGGGGGGAGTGAATTTTTGATTGACAAGTACCCAATCTCCCGCTTCAAGTAAGAAGAAAGTAGAACAACCGCATTTTTTAGCCAGTTAACAACGTGACTTAGCTTTAGCCCGCTTACCTCCGTTAGCTGGTTAGCTCCTGTTATCTCCGGGTTAGCTAGGTTAGCTCTTAGCTACAGAAAGGTCGGAGTTCGCTCGATGTCAATCATCCACCATGACGCTCACAGCCCCCTCTCAGCTCCACCTCTTTGCCCATATTTGTATTTTCCGGGTGAGAAAACGTGCATGCCCCTGTCAAGATGGTGATGGTAGGAACCGCCCACCGAGCTTCAATTAAGCTCTTCAGAAACCTACAGGTGACGTCACGGAGGCTACGCCCATCTTATATATTCAATCCATGGTAAATATCCTAATATTTCCAGTTTTCCTGGTAATATATGAAGAAATGGTCGCTGAATGTTTATGCAGGTTTCAGCAGAAACTTATAACATTTCTGTTATAAGAGAAACAGGGGCTTAAAACCCATTTTTTGTTCAAACCTAATTAAATGACCCCTAAAGACGTGGAATTTAAGATTAGTATTAAAAACTTAAAATAACTAGAAAGACAGTGACGTCATTAGGCCGTATTTGCATAAAAAATATGTCATTACTGTGGAGGGCCAAGATGGCGGCTGATGTCTAGACACTAATCGCAACTTTCCTCAAACTTCTGTCATACTACAGCATCTATGAAGGCTCTTACAAAAAGCGGTAATGTCAAACTCACTTTCAAAATGTAAAAGTGAACCTATTCCTGCTATTTCACCAAGAAAACCTTGCGCAAAGAAAGGAAAAATGGAGAAAGATACGGCCGACAGCATCGTGGCGGTGTTGAACCCAGCTATTGAGGAGCAAGGATGCACAATCGGTAAATCGATCGAGGTACTTAAAACATCTATCAACTTTTTGGCAGCTGATGTTCAAGACATTAAAGGTACGCTGAAAGCCACTGGTGAGAGAGTTAGCAAGGCAGAAGAGAAGATAGTGAACCTGGAAAACAAAGTTCAGGAACTATCAAGATACAAACGTAGATGGAATCTGCGTCTGAGAGGGCTTCCAGAGACCGAGGGAGAAGATGTGAGAGCACGACTGATTGAAATATGTGAAACTGTGGCTCCTCAACACAAAGATAAGTTCCAGGATGTGATCGATTCAGTTCACAGGCTTGGTAGGAAAACTCTCCACCAAACGATTCCCCGAGATATCCTGCAGTTTTCAATGAGGCATTTTCGAGACACCGTATGGAAGCTGTCCAAAAATTCAGAGTACCTGAAGCAGAGGAAGGTCCGGTTTAAAGAAGACCTTTCTCCTGAGGATCGAGAGCTGCGCAAACGTCTGTGGCCACAGATCATGAAGGCACGAGAGGAGAAGAAGTTAGCTTTTTTCGTTGGAGGAAGAGCCTTTATTGGCAACAAAGAGATTCATTGAAAGGCACGACTCAGATCATCGCTTTGGAGTCTGGCTTGTTTTGGCTGATTGCTGCAGATTGATCTGGTCTGACCGAAAGACCATCAGCTGCATGTTGGTGAAAATATATGTTTGTGTGAGTTAAATTGAATTCCACGTTTCAATAATCTGGGGTTGCACAGTTTATTATGATGCTAATAACATGCTTTACTCTTGAGGAAAGTTTCGTTAGTAATAACCGCTAGTTTCTCTTCAGGAAGTACAGACTTTCTTTTGTTTTACTTTTCTGAGTTGAAATTTCAGGTCTAAAATGTCTTTCTGTTAATACTCGGGGCTTAAGAGACATTACAAAGTGGAAAGCTTTATTTTTATATGCAAAAAACTTTGATGCAGACTTCTGTTTTATCCAAGAAAGTCACTCAGTGGAAACTGACTATAATTTCTGGAAATCACAGTGGGGGGAAGACCTTTGGATGTCGCATGGAAACCAGCATTCGGGAGGAACAATGACTCTTAAATGCAAATCTGGAGGAAAGATTGCTTCTGTTCTTACTGATAAAAATGGACACTTTATATTGTTGACTGTTTATTTATCAAATCAATTTTACTTAGTGGGAAATGTCTACGGGTATAACAATGACAGAGAAAATAAGGAGTTGTTAATGATCCTAATTTCACATATTAATTCTTCTGTTAAACATTTCGGGAAGGTAAAAATTATTTTGGGTGGAGACTTTAATGCTACAGTTAATGACGAGATTGATCGATTCCCTAGTAGAAAGAGAAAAAATAGCACTCTAGTTAACTTCATGACTGAAAATGGCTTGATAGATGCATGGCGATCAAATAACCCTAATTGTACAGAATATATCTGGAGTAACAAATCTGGCACCTCCCAGTCAAGAATAGACCTTTGGCTGGTATCAGATTCCATGTTAAACCTACCATATAAGACTGAAATTAACCCAAGCCCTCTAACTGATCATAAAACCATAATCCTTACACTAAATTTTTCTTCATGTGATGTGAGGAAAAAACTAACCCCTGGCTACTGGAAATTAAACAATCAGCTTTTAATTAATGAGACATTAAGACTGAAAATAAAGGATTTAATCTTAGAATATTGGAATTTGGCAGAACAAGAAGAATCTTATGGTAATATTGGGAGCTCCTAAAATTTGAGTTGCAAAAACTCTTAAGAAAAACTGGTGCGAATCTTAAAAGAGATGGGATGAAAGAGGAAAATGATTTTATGACAGAATTAATCTCACTGTCTTCAATTCCACCTGAAAATTTGTCAGAGGAGCAGAGAAACCAGTTGAACTCCTGGCAATTGAAGCTGGACCAACTATATATAACTAAAGCCAAAGGGGCTTTGGTGCGATCAAGGGTCAAGTGGATTGAAAAGGGTGAACAGAATTCCAGTTACTTTTTCAAATGAGAAAAACTGACACAAAAAAGGAACGTATAGACAAATTGTATTTAGATGGAAAGATTATTGATAATCGAAAAGAAATTGCTACGATATGCGAAAATTATTTTAAATCTGTATATGGATCAACACTGTCGCTAGAAGATGTTCACCATTTCTTTGGTGCTATGAGTAATGTCAGCATTATTAGTGAAGGAGATAAATCAATGTGCGACAAACCGATAACTCTTAATGAAGTGAAACGAGCAATAAACAAACTCAAACCAAATAAATCTCCTGGCACAGATGACTTATCCTCTGAATTTTATAAACACTTCTCAGAGGAACTAGCTCCTTTCCTCCTAAAAGTAGTTCTTGAAAGCTTTGAAACTGGAAAATTGCCAAAGTTTAATCACTTTAATTCCAAAACCACATAAAGACAGCTTGTTATTGGATGATTGGTGTCCTGTTTCCATTTTAAACAATGATTACAAAATCCTTGCTATGTGCTTAGCTGAAAAACTAAAGTTAGTTCTAGATAATATCATAGATGAGTCTCAGAATGGATTCATGCCTAACAGGTACATAATTGACAATATTAGATTGGTATTTGACATTCTTGATTACTCCGATTTAATACAGATGACAGTTTTATTCTGTTCTTAGATTTCCACAAAGCATTTGACTCCATAGAACATGAGTTTATGTTTGCAGCACTTGCATTTTTTTGGCTTTGGGGAACAGTTTATTAAATCTATAAAAACTCTTTATACTTCTGCAAACAGTTCAATTAAACTTCCACATGGAAGTACCAAAAGGTTTGATTTGAATAGAGGGATACGTCAGGGTGTCCAGTTTCTCCATATCTTTTCTTACTCCCAATGCAAATACTGGCCACTCATATTAAAACAGGGAGCTAAAAGGTATTTCTGTTGCAGGGAGGGTTGTCGCTCTAATCCAGCTAGCAGATGACACTTCCCTTTTTTTACAGGATAAAACCCAAGTAAATGTTGCTATCAGAATTCTTACTGCTTTTTCTAAAGCTTCTGGCCTGAAACTAAACATGTCTCAGTGTGACTTGTTCTCCATTAAACCATGCAATGAAATAGAAATTTCAGGAATTCCCATAAAATCTAAAGTTAAATACCTGGGAATATCTATTTTCAAAGATGAAAATTTGAGGACTAGTGAAAACTTTAATCCCCTAATAACAACTATTAAACAAATATTTGATCTGTGGATCCAGAGGGATCTTCGTAGAACCGGCCGTGTCCTGCTGTCTAAGGGTTATCTAGACTCGTGTATGCCAGCTCTGCATTAAATGTCCCAAAAGATGTGTGCTCGACTGCTGACAAAACTCTTTTTAATTTCATCTGGAAAAGAAAAGTCCATCAAATCCGCAAGAATGTAATAATTAATGATTTAAACTCTGGTGGTTTTAATGCTTTAGATTTTTACACACTACATTCTTCCTTTAAAGTAAAATGGATTAAAAGGTATTTGTTAAATCCAAAGTCATTATCGACTTTTATCCCCCATCACGTTTTTGAACCCTTAGGTGGTCTTAACTTTCTATTAAGGTGCAATTACAACATAGATAAAATACCCATTAAATTATCCAACTTTCACAGGCAAATGCTTCTTTCCTGGTCTCTAGTATACAAACATAACTTTTCTCCACACTCTTATTACATCTGGAATAATCAGGATATTTGTTTTAAACATAAGTCTCTGTATTTAAAAACATGTGTGGAACATGGGATTCTGCTTGTTAATCAGTTGCTTAATAGGGATGGTCATTTACTTACATATTATGAGTTTCTTGAAAAATTCCATTTTCCTGTTACTCCTAGAGAATTTACCGTTGTTAATGATGCCGATCCCTCAAGAAGCAAACACCTGGTCTCATCTGCACCTAGAACTGCTCCACCTGATGCTCTGCCACCACTTTTTACTGGGAACTCAGAGCCCTTTCTTAATACAAAAACTAATAACAAATGCATTAGAGAATTAATTCAAAGAGATGTGAGTTGTAACCCTGCCTCTGTTTTTATCTGGAATAATGAATATCCTGGTATAAACTGGAAAAAGGTCTGGTCCCTTCCCAGACTATTCTTTATTACCAACAAAGTGTGAGAAGTGTCTCTGAAAATTCTACACAGGTGCTATCCAGTTAATGTTTTTCTGGCAAAAATCCATAAAAATGTTGTAAATCTCTGCTCCTTCTGTCAACAAGCAGATGAAACTATACGTCATCTTTTCTGGGAGTGCTCCTGTTGTCAAGTCTTCTGTAATGATGTGAATCTGTACCTCAGTAGGAAGCTGGAGTATCAAGTTAGAATGAAGCCTGATTATGTTTTATTTGTCACCTTCCACACAAAATAAGATTTGTAATTAACCTCTTCACTCTACTTGCTAAATTTCACATACATTGTTGTAAATTTGCTAAGCAAAAACCAAATATCTCAGTTTTCCTATGTTATGTCCATATGTACATGAAGTCATTGAAATTTTGCACTAATTCTAAAGCTGTGAAAACCAGAATGATCGATGATGCTGCCCCTGAGCTTGAGTTGTGAGTTATGGAATTCTCCTGTATATCTGATGTATTGTATTGTAAATACATTTCAATAAAATAATTTTTTTTTTTAATTTAAAAAAAATAAAAATATGTCATTACTGTATTTTCTTCAGCAACCTACTCTCCTTTGATTAATTTTTGGCATACAGCTGCTTCCTGACGGTACAATAATTAAATGTAGAGTTTTAATCAGTAATTATGCTGTCTATATTATCTGACTTATATTAGTTAACTTGCTAATATAGGAAGTTATGGGGTATAGTAGCTAAAAGTAAAGTAGCTTAGAGAAATATCCGCATATTTATGTTGGTCTTAAATGAAAATATTACCTGTTTAAAGGGAAATAAAGGTGATTTTTCTCTAATCAGCTCCGTTTACATTCCACTGGCGCGAAATGCTGAATAACACGCATGCGCATCGCCTATTTACAAAACCTGCGATGCATTCGTTGACAGCTGGAAATTCCTGCTTTTCAATGATAAGACTCCTTTAAATCGCCACACAAGCATGGGATTTCTAACAGCTAAGTCAAACTGGAATAATTTAAAAGGTAGACAGATAATGTTTAGTCAATTACCAAAAATGCATCCTGTTTGTCCAAATCAAAACAAGGTACATGTGAGATGTACTTCTTTCCTGAACGCATCAAAACTGGTTCAACTCAAACTTGATTCACATGTCTGATAACAATCTGCTGGCGGCTTAAATGATTAGATTGAAGCAAAAACGACAGCGATTTTTAATTTTATTTCATTTTAATGCTTCTTTTTGTTTGCTTTTTATTTTACTTCAATAAATTCATATTGTATTTTCCTGTTAACAACAAAATAGTTCACTAGGTAATCTTTAAAAAGAAAAGAAAAGACAAAAGCCATTACAAATTTTGCTTTAATAATGAAAGTAACAATTTGACGTATAATCAAGTCCTTCATATTGACTTGGAAGGCTGTTCAGCTGTAACATCTGTCACATCTAGGTGATAAAAGAGATCTAAAATTAGCAATTAACTAGTTAGAAACAATAGCTTTTCCCGGATTTAACACAGTAAGTACAATCCTTTCTTTGGAGTTAATGACATGTCTGAAAAGCTACAATGTAAAACCCATAAAGAATTACTTAAATCTCAACATCAATTAATCTATTAGTTAATTAGTTTATTTAGAAGCTTTAATCTCAGTTGTTGGGTAAATTCCGCCATCTGGCGGTGAGTTGGCTAAACTACACCTTTAAGCAGTTTT
>NC_136611.1:4574265-4759265 GCF_933228915.1 Telmatherina bonti | reverse complement strand
GAAAACCGTTCACAGATGGTGACTACATGAAGGAGTCAGTCATCAGCATATCAGGACACGTATTTCCAGACTTAAACAACAAAACCGAGATCATACAGAAAATCAAAGACATGCCCCTCTCCGTTAAGGCAGTGAAGGAAAGGACCATTAAAATGGCGGCAACATCACCGATCAGCAAATCAAGGACATTAATTCAGCACAAGTTACATCTTACATGTTGAGAAGCTGACCAGTGATGTCCGACAACAGAAGTGACATTAAACGGGTAAGAACATCATCCTTCATAGACACAGACTGAGTAACAAAGTGGATGTTTTTATAAAATGATTTCTGATTTTTGTCAGTATATATGTGGAATGACACTTGGTAACGGTGCTCAGGTCGGAGGATAGCTGCGTTGGTTGCGTGTCTAAAGAGAAGAGGATGCTGCTGCGTTTTACCCTTGCACTGACTTGCTTGGCATTTGCACAGAAATCAAACTGTATTCATTTTATTTATTGGTTTATTTTTTATAAATGCAGGCTGCGTTTTATTGCGCTCTGTTTGTTGCCCAGATAAGGGGCGCGTTATGCTCGTTCCATTTTGTTGGGGTTTTTTTTCAAATCCTCAAGATAAAAAAATCAGATTTCTATATTGCATTTTTTTAATTTCATCAAAGCAACGAAACATAATTCATTAATATAGTAATGAAGTTAAACAAGAGACGGCATCGTACAACAGAGTAGTCACGTGGTGCGTCGTTCTCTACAGGATGCGCTGCAGGGAAAATAAACATTTTATCATTAAGGCTCATTATGTATTCGTAACCAACTTAGTCATTTTGATAGTAGGCTAATATAACTAACATAGATACATAAAGCACGTGTTGCCTTCATGATAAGGCTTATATTAGGCTTTTAATTTTTTGCGGCTCCGGGCATATTTGTTTTTTGTTTTTTTGGTCCAATATGGCTCTTTCAACATTTTGTGTTGCCGACCCCTGGTCTAGATCAATCAGCTGTGCAGCGCTTCTGTCTTTCTCTCATGGCTCAGAAGCCTGAATCTACGTCCCTCATTCAGTCTCCAATGAGCTGTTCTTAAAAACGTCATTTTATTTCTCTCACATCCTGATGGCGACATCACGACCATCGTAGTTTTATGAACTGTCTTCAGATAAGGCTGAGGATTTATCCTCCACAGCTCCAGCTGCTGGATGAGGGGAGTCATGGCGAGGATTACTAAGGGTCTTTTCATGGAACGGTATTTTATGTGCAAATTTTTCAGTACATTGCTTCACGATTAAAAACAGAGTTACAGCTAAACCAGAATGCAGATGATTAAATCAGAACCATTTTATACAGAAAAGGGAAGTTCTTTAACCTCTCAACCTGCGGGGCCTCCGGGTCGTTTCATGTTCCAAAAGAACCAAAAAGTCTGTTTGTGAGTTTTGGAGTCGCAGAGGAGCGGTCTTTCACACATGTCCTTCTTAAGGCCATTTTCTTTCAATTCTCAGACCTCGCGATGAACTTCATGTTCTAATCCTCAATTAAATTGACAGATAAATTCAGTTGTTTTGTCTAGATTCCAGATTAAAATTCCTCCTTTTCAGCAACGATTGGAAGACAAGTTGTTCCAGCCTTAATGAATAATTACAACTGTCTGTACTTATGAATAACATTGATCTGATGTAAAACTACAGGCTGAATAACCACAGCGTGACATACCCTGTCTGAGTTGGGGTATACTCTGATGGCAGAGGATATCAATGAATTTAGACTCATCAGTGCCCCATTTCTTCTCCCCGGCGCTGTAAAGCGTCTAGTGGGAAAAATAAATAAAAGAAACTTCACGATACGCTTCACACAACATTTACAGAATGTCTGGTTTACATTTGTCTCATACTCCACCTTGGCGTCTTCTCGTGCCTTTTCTACATCAACTGTGGTGCCTTTGTCTCTGTTGCCCTGGAGACAAGACCAAAACCTTACTGCATTTCAAGGCTTTCGTACTTGTTTCAAAATGCAATTTAATGAGCTTGACAACAGCTCAGATGGTGAATGAGATGCAGGTTAACTTTTTATTTCTAATTATCTGATTTTATTATTATCAGAGTAAAATGAAAACCAGATTAAAACTTGAATAAATTGTAAAACAGTTTATTATATGCTGACTAAGAATCCAGCAGATGATGACTGCGGAAGAATCCTCTGGCTGAACACACCATTGTTTCCACAGTGTGGATTACCCATCATGTCCAGCAGATTGTGTCGCATTTTCCTCAGCTTGTGTGTTATTCCAGCTAGGACTAGGACATGAGCCAGATACACCCTGGATGAGTCACTAGTCTGTTTCATCGGCAACTCTGGGAGGCAAACAAGCACTCACTGGTTTATTGGTTGGTTGGCTGGTTGGCTGGCTGGCTGATTGGCTGGTGAACTGGTTAGTCGGTTGGTTGGCTGATTGGTTGGTTAGTTGTCTTGTTGGTTGGCTGGTTTGTTGGTTGGTAAACTGGTTAGTCGGTTGGTTGGCTGATTGGTTGGTTAGTTGTCTTGTTGGTTGGCTGGCTGGTTGGTTGACTGGTTGGTTGACTGGTTGGCTGATTGGTTGGTTAGTTGTCTTGTTGGTTGGCTGGTTTGTTGGTTGGTAAACTGGTTAGTGGGTTGGTTGGCTGATTGGTTGGTTAGTTGTCTTGTTGGTTGGCTGGCTGGTTGGTTGACTGGTTGGTTGACTGGTTGGCTGGTCGGTTGGTTGGCTGATTGGTTGGTTAGTTGTCTTGTTGGTTGGCTGGTTTGTTGGTTGGTAAACTGGTTAGTGGGTTGGTTGGCTGATTGGTTGGTTAGTTGTCTTGTTGGTTGGCTGGCTGGCTGACCATCTGGCTCGTTTTCTAAACTGCTTAGGACAGTGCAGGGTGGCAGGGAAGTTGGAGCCTATCCCTGCAGTCATCAGGCGAGAGGCTGGGTTGTGTGTTTGTTAAGTAGTCATGAATCCAGGTAGTTGTTGAGGTATCCACCTGGAATTCATTGAGTTTCTCAAGTAAAAGACCAGCTGAACTGTATTAAAAGCACTTGTGAAATAAAAGAAGATGATGTGCAAAATGCTGCCTGACTGGTTCAGACTACAGTGGGCTCTCTTACGATCCGCAGACTGTCCAGGATCCTGGAAGGTGTTTGCTCTGAAGGTGATTATTGATGTGAGCCAGTAACAGTCTCTACTCCACCTCTAGAGTGACTGGTCTGCAGTTGTCTGAATAGACCGGACCACAGGCAGGAGCTTCTTCTGACTCAGCTGGATGCTGAAGAGGTGTTTGGATTCCAATATAGTGTTTCTACACGGGTTTTTAGATCCTTGGATTTAAACCAAAACTTCCATAAAAGTAAGAAATCTATGCAGTAGAAATCTAGACAATCCAGTGACTGATGTTTATTGTTTTTAAATCTCTATTAAAAGTTCAGATCTTTTGTAATTTAAGATGCGGTGTTTACAGACCTCAGCCAGGATGAGCAGTGCTTTTCTAAAGTCTCCAGAAACTTCACTCTTCAGCTCAACAGTCAGCTGTTTCTCCGTTTCTGTGGAGACAAACATGAAAATCCAAATGATGGTGTTGATGAGAGAAAAACTTCCCACAGTAGAAGCTTCACCATAACATGAAAGACTTTTCTGCTACGATTTATGTTTTATTCATCTGTTTTTCACTTCACCTTTCAGGTAGGCGTCGGCGAGAGCTTTGATTTGTTGGTTGGACCTCGAGGCAAAGATTTCAATCAGGATACCCTCCTTTGTTCCAGCTCCCTGCAACAACACATCATCATCTGCTTTTTTATGACTTGAAGCCTAAACTTTGAGGTTTAAAAAGTACATCCTTACACAGAAATCCCATTTTACTCTCCTTTATGCTCAATAAAGCCACACATATTGTTTCTGTCAACAGCAACATTCATGAAGAAATTTGTGAAAAACCCACTTTCATGGCTCGCATCACTTCATGGCAGTCATACGCTGCAGGAGGTGTAATAAGTGCCACCAGCAGATCCTCAAAGTCTCCACTGGTGTCTCCTTTCAGGTCGTCCTGTAAGGTCTGGGATGCAAACATGGCAGGTTAGCACTGAAAGCATGCCGTGCACCACCACACCCATGCAAAGACATGCAGCCTTCACCTGAACCCAGCTGCTGTATTTATCTTTACACACCTCCAAACAGCAGGTTCACATGTGGTCAGAAATACTAACCACCCTTTCTAAAGAAGGATTTTACTGGTGTGACTCCTGTACCCTGAAGCCACAATAAGCCTAAAATATTCTCAATGTTTTCTTTGACAAACGACTGACAGCATTCGGTGTGGTCTGCAGAACAACGTGTACACGTTTGCTTTAGGTGGAACTCTATTTGCATTTTCTACCATGTGACTGAGGTCTAATTTGTTTGTGTAACCCTTCTTCATCCTCCTGATCCAACACGACACGAGAGGGAGAGGAATCATTTAAACCACGGGTCTCCAACTCCAGTCCTTGTGAGCTACCATCCTTCAGGTTTTAGTGTTTCCCTGCTGCAACACACCTGACCCAAATCAACGGTTCATTTACAGGCAGGTGCAGAAGTGTTGGAGAACCTTTTCATTTCAGTCAGGTGGTTGCATCAGGGAAACACAGGATGGTAGCTCTGAGGAGCGGAGTTGGAGAACGCTGATTTAAAATAAACACACATGGTTCACAAGCTAATTTACACTAATTCACATCAACTGGGTGGTAAATATAAATATAAATATAAATATAAATATAAAACAAAGGCTGGTAGTCAACAACCAGGGCAGGAAAACTAAACTCCATTATCTGTGTTTTGATGACAATCAGAAACGACCTCTCATGCTCCGCAGATCAGGTAACAAAACCACCAACAAAATTAAAATAAATGTGAGTAAAACTGGCATTTTTCCAAATAATTTTCCTTCATTTCATGATGCAAATATAATCTAAAGCTGTCTTACTCTGCCGGTCGCTTCCTGATAAGCTTTGCAGATGAGCTGCCTCTGAGCGTTGCTTCGTTGGGTTAAAATGTCGATGATGATCTTCTCATTTGTACCTAAAACATAAAAAATGATGTTTTGTTTAACGTTATGAATCATTATTCAGCATATTTTCTGTAATCTCTGTTTACGCTGCAGCAGACACATTTATGCATCTTGTATGTAGGTCAGAGCACTAAACAAAAAGTACTCCTGCAATGAGAAGCTAAAGCAGTCGAATGTTTAATAGAAGGATGGAAAAATGACCAAATAAAGAAAATACTGGATCCCAGTTAAAGATAAATGAAGAAAACTTGCATATTAAGATGCTAGTCTGCACATCAGGGTGCAATCTGGTCCACTAATAGTTCCAGCTGCATTGAAAGGTGCCGTGCTGGTGTCAAACTGGGCAAAAGGTCAGAAGATGGATCTAAACTGGGATTATGAAGCACCTGAAACACCATAGAGCAGCTTTACTGGGATGGTTTAGTCAGCATTTGTGGTGATTCCTGTTCCCTGGTGGGCGTGGTCAGCTGGGAACTGGAGGCACAGCTGATCCACATTTCTGCAATCAACGAACCACCTATTTAAGACCAGCTCTGCCTGCTATCCAGCGCCAGATTGTTGATTGCCCTGCGGTAAAACAGCTCTCGGCCTCAGCTTACGGTGCTTGTGCTTGACCTTGATTTGTAACCTGTCCTGTCTTCCTCCTGCCAGAGAAAGCCTGCCTGCCTGCTCGTTCGCTTGCTCCCCTGCCTGCCTGCCTGCCTCCTGATGCTCGCCAGTCTGTCAGTCTCTGAAAGTTCCGCTGGAAGAATTCACAGGAATCTGTGGGAAATCAATAAACCTCTCTCTCTGTACTCAGACAGTGTCCGCTCTTTGGATCCTACTAGCCCCTCACCTACAACAGCATTACTCCAGCTCAGCCTTTAGCACGATGGTAAAACTTAACTTACCCTAACTGGTTAGGGTAAGTTTCAGGATAATGTAGTTTCTCTGGTTATTTTCTTTTACATCCAACAGGAAGTATCAACCTAATATGTTATGAATTCATAAAAAGGGAATAAAAATGGTACCAAGTCCTTTAATGGCCTCCTTCAGTGCCTCAGCATCCTCCTCTGCGTTGAAGTTTGCTTTGTGCTTGATGGTTCCCTTCTCTGCATCCTGACAAACACAAGTTTAAAAAGTCTTTGTATTTGTTGTGTTTACTGTGTTGTTTATGCAAAAACACCAGAGTTAAACCAGAAATCTGCGTTGTTAGCTTCTGACAGACTTTTGCAGCGAAAGATGGAGAATCCACAAGGCTTTCCAAGTCATCCTGCAGGAACAACATTTAAAAATCACTTTAATCCAAAGTTACTGATTAAAGTAAATAAAAGAGCTGCTCTTACCCACAACGATCCCATGATGACAGATGGTTTCTCTGCAAATCAACACACATGCACAGAGTTTTAATCATCAGGACATGGATACACTCACAGAAGGACACTATCAGGTACAACCTGCTACGACTCAATTCAACCCTTTTTACTCCTCCATGACATAAATTACACACAATGTCGGGAACTTTCTTCCTCGTTGAAACTGGTCCAGTTCTGGTGAGTCTGTGTGAATTGTAGCCTCAGTTTCCTGTTCTTACTGACAGGAGGGAACCCGCTGTGGTCTTCTGCTGCTGGAGACCATCTGCTTCCAGGCTGGACGGGTTGTGTGTTCAGACATGATGTTCTGGTTGGAACCAGTGCTGACTGGACTTCCTGTTGTCTTTCCATCATCTCCAACCAGTCTGACCATTCTCCTCTGACCTCTGACATCAACCAGACCTTCTGGTCCAGACAAACTGCTGCTGGATATTTTCTCTCCTTCAGACCTTCTCTGGAAACCCTGGAGATGGTTGTGTGTGGAAATGCCAGTAGATCCTCAGACCCACAACCTAACACGTCGGTTTAAGTCCAATAAATCTTCATTCTTCCTCATTCTGATGCTCAGTTTCAACTTCCACAGCTTGTCTTTACTGTCTCTACCTGACTAAATGCATTGAACTGCTGCCGTGTGATTGCATGATTACTAGTTTATTTGTCACTTGTTTACACATAATATAACAATTCTAACATTCTGTCACTTACAGAACACAATACAGACAATGTCAGACTGTTCTCACCACATGATCTCATGTTAGAAACGTTCACTGTTGTTTATTAGGTCTATTCTACCGGCTCCTGTTGAAGTAATATTACATTTAACTCATAAATCTGATCAGATTTGGAGCAACTTCTCAGTAAAATCTCAGTTTTACCTGTAAATAAATGTTTCAGCACCTGGGAAAAAGGCTTACCTGTTCGTCGTCTGAGCCAGAATGAGTTCTGCCACTCCTTCAGTTTCTGTGGAAACTAAAAATATTCTACCTGAATGGGAGGGCAGGCCACACCTGTTCCACACAGTCAGATGATGCCTTCAGGGACGACTCAGCTTTTCAGATTTCACCAATAGAAGCAACTAACACTCTTCTGATGAAAACACAACCTGTTACTGTGTAATATAACATCATAAATATGTATGTTTAACATCAGATATTATGCATCTTTACTAATTTCAGGCTACAGTTTGTCAACTCTGTACTTTATAAATGTTGATTTGCTCTTTAAGGTTTTAAACTGCTCTGCATCATGTGACTTTGTCACAATGAAACCTGTTTCAGGAATGCTTCATCAATCCAGAATAATCTTTCAATCTTTATTTGCATCTTTTAACTTGTTATTTTATTTTCTATAGCGCTTGTGGCCGTCCCACAAGGGTAAGTGGCCTCATGAGTCTGTTTATTTTGTTCAGAACAGTAGCAACCTCTGAAACTCTTCACATAAACCCTTCATTCAAACCATAAAACTAGGGGTGGTAAAAGGATGGGCACAGATAAAAAAAAGTTCCCTCAGATCACATTGTTTTAAAAAACAAATTTAAACAAGGACACAAATATAAAAGCCAGTAAAACCAGTTAAACCGTAAAAGCCAAAAGTATCAGATTGAAACAAAGTTTTTGAGACATTTTATGGGAAAAACTTTGCTCAAAATCCTGTTGAAAACAATCTGAATCTTGTCTTCTGCCCCTAAAAATCACCAGGAAGCAAAAGATTACACTTTAAGATTTCGACTCATCACATGGTAATTAATGGAAGGTATTTTTTACATTTTGTCATAAGGTTAAGTAAAGACCCTTTAAAGGTTAAAAAAGCTCGACAGTGGTCACAGGCTGTGGTCCACATGTGTGGAGGTGGGCTTGACCTGACCTTCGTCCTATCAAAACCACCACTTTAAAATATGGTAAGACCTGAAACGAATACAGATAAAAGCCTGAACTTCAGTGCATGTGGGTGGATGAAAGGATGGGGAACGAAGGAGGAGAGGTGGTCGCTTCCACCTCCCCAAAGCTCAGCTGTCAACACGGCGAGGACCCCTGCACCCTCACCGGTCTGGCAGCCCTTCTGCCAGTCATGAGGGGAAATTTCAGATCAAGAATTACAGTGAAGCGAATAACAGAAAAAATTCTGATACAAGCATGAAAATTGGCACAGTTGGTCTCTAGGATGTATTCATCAAATCTATCTGATAGGAATTTTAAAAATCTACGATGGAGGATATTTTTCCAAGATGGATTCAGTAGCCTCTGTAAATGCATTTTTATTCAGAGAAATTGATATAGTTGACTAGTTTGAGTTGACTTTTAAATTATACATCGTACTGCATTTGGTTACATTTATTACATTTTAACCTACTTAAACCTCAAATGGCCACCAGAAAGATCCAAAATGACTGACGATGAAGGAGGCAACCTGGTCACCTACTTCACCTGTATTTCGCTTCTCCATTTGCAGATAAAACAGACAAGATGTTTATTCCGTATTTAATGTGAACGAAAAAAGGGATCTCGTATACAGGCGGCTGAAATGAGTTTCCTCCGCAGGGTGGCCGGGCTCTCCCTTAGAGATAGGGTGAGGAGCTCGGTCATCCGGGAGGAGATCAAAGTAGAGCCGCTGCTCCTCCGCATCGAGAGGAACCAGTTGAGGTGGCTCGGGCATCTGGTCAGGATGCCTCCTGGACCTCCCTGGTGAGGTGTTCCAGGCACGTCCCTCTGGGAGGAGACCCCGGGGAAGACCCAGGACACGCTGGAGGGATTATATCTCTCGGCTGGCCTGGGAACGCCTCGGGATCCCCCCCGCAGAGTTGGCAAATGTGGCTGGGGAGAGGGAAGTCTGGGCTTCCCTGCTTAGGCTGCTGCCCCCGCGACCCGACCCCGGATAAGCAGTAGAAGATGGATGGATGGGTGGAAAAAAGAATAAACAAGCAAAATAATTTAGAATTTTATTGAACATGTAACAAAAAAGAACACAAATACTGAATAATTTATACACAAAAAAATATTTTATAAAACATCATATATAGGAAATGTGTAGAATCTTGTCACAACTGTGGAGTTTAGGGGGAAAAAAAGACAAGCAACACAAATTCCCGATAGGGTATACCACAGAAATAAATCATTCAGCTGATCCAGAGAGGAAACCCGGACAGAACCGCTCCAGATAAAACTGAGCTATACCTCTCCTTCTCGTGCAACGTACGCATACTCATCAAAGTGAAACAGGTCACCTAGGGAAGCTCGGAATTGCCTGACTGGGGCCCGTACAGAGAAAACACATCCAACACAAAGGCACTAAAATTCTCTTTATGATATCAAATACACAACAGAATGGCAATTCAAGCACCTGGCTATCCAAGCACAGTTCATCCACACCCACCCCAGAAGTGACTGGTAAGAGCCATATATCTCCCTCGCAGACAGCTTTGTCGAATGGGCCATGGGGCCACATGGGGGCCGCCAGGACCCCAACAGAGCCCACCCTGTAAAACACACACTCCATAACTATAACCCGCATCTTACCCTTACATAAAGGATGCACCACCCATCCACAATCTCACTGACACAACACACACACGATGCCCAATCCAAGCAAGACCGTTCTACTCTCCAAACTTATCCAAACCCAACCTCTTGCTTTTCCCAACCCCGACCACCTTCCCCAGACTACTGCGCCCCTTTGGGGTGTTAGGAGTTGTGCTTTCCTGCTGTATTCCTCTCCACCTGCCTGCAGTCCTGACATGAGCTCTTGGACTTTGTTCAGTCACTATGATATTGTCTCTTTTCTTTGTGTTATTCAGTGTTTTGTGTCCCAAACTTGTGCTTCGAGGTCCCAGTCCAACTTTTAATGGCTGTTCTGTTTGCCCTGGCATCTTTCCTTATATGTTCTTTCCTTGTCTTTCTTAGCATCTATTAGAGATGCACGTGTTTGGGGGATTGCAGATGTAGGACCTCTGCATATGGGCAAATAAACACATCCTCAGTTCTTCCACACCACTTGCTGGACTTGATCTGCAATCATGAGGAAGACAAATCGCTCCAGATGTTGCAAATCAAGATCGGTGAATGATGTTGGACGCTGGCTGAGGCTAGTGAAGGTTTCGGAAAACTCACCACAGATGCTAAATTTCCTCACCTGTTTTAGCTGCAGGAACACAGCTCAATAAGAGCCTTTGTATTCCACACCACTGCCAATTTCATAACCAGGCACTCATGTATTCAGCCATTATCCTAATGGCTTAATCCAATGAAGGGTTGTGGGGAAGCTGGAGCCTATCCCAGCAGTCTTTGGGGTAAAGGCAGGATACACCCTGGATAGCTCGCCAGGTCATCGCAGTAAACAGACACTGTTGTGACATATTAATATATTATACAAGGAGAACAAACAGAAACTCCAACCCAACATACTTAAAGACGGGAAATAAAACACATGAAATCAAACAGTAGTAATCCATCATGTGTACATCATCCAGCTCTGCAGAGGCATGGTAACAAGCCATTCATTGATTAAGGGACGTTGGAGAAGGGTTGTGTTCTGGCATGGTGGGCCCGACCACTCCCACATAGCAGTCCCATCAAACTCTCCTTTCAGTCCCTCTCCAGAAGTCATGTGGCATCACAGTGTAATCTTACAGGTTCTAATGACCAGGTAAAGGCATGTATGAACATGTGACCTTAACACAAGCATATATATAATGATTACATATTTTAACAGTGAAACAGTAGTACACAGGAGTCAAGCAAAAATATTGTCCTGAGCCTAAACATTTTTTGTGTAGGTGGAAGAGGTCTATTGTGATCTAGAAGTGAACAAACAATAAATAAATAAAGGGGCCTTATTTGTGTCTTAATAAACAAAATAAAGGTTTCACGTATCAGAGACTTCGTTTCAATGAATCCGCCAGCTCCGTATAACTAAGTTTACAAACACATCCCAAGTCTTTCAGGCCTTGTCCAAATGTAGCAGGGAATCTCCGGGTCATCCACACAAAAAAGCAGATTTATGCACTCATAAACCATTCTTTAAAAAACCTCCGACCAAAGTGAAGACTTGCAAATGCTCCGTTTGCACGTCTGCATGTGGACACATAAAACTGGGGTTTTAGGTTTTAAAACGTCACCAGTTGCATTTCCATTACATTTTTTCACAAAATGAAAGCAATGTTTGTAAGTTTCAACAAACACCAATTGTGGTTTGCAGGGGTTTCCATTAAAGTGTTTAGTCCGTAAGCCCCAGTTCTCGTACATCCTCGTCCAATGGACAAGATCTTATGAGAATTATGGCTTATCCAATGTAGCCATGTAGCGTTATTTTGGGGGGTTTGTACTGGCTGTGGAGAATTTGCTATGGATTTTCAAGGAATTTCTTCCTCATTTTCTTTTCTAAAACTCTAAACTTTGCTGTTGTTCCCCACCGCACCGTCTTTACTGGAAATGAACTGTTCCCATCTGTGGACACGTAAATACAAAAAAGTGTTTCCATCATACTTTTGTGATATACTAATATATCAAAATGGCTGAAAAACCACTTCATGAGAGCGTAAATCCTTTTAGCAATTTTTGAGCCTTTTTTTTTCAAAATGTAGGTGTTTCCATTAGTGCTTTTTCATTGTGATATTTAGTTTTTTTTCTTGCATTTCTAGGTATAATAGAAACACAGCTACTGTCTGCAACAGAAAATATCATGACATCACATGTGCAACCTTTGTTTTAAACAGCGTCCATAAAACTGTGTTGGCGTTATCCAAACGATATCACGTTACAGGCGTGCTTTATGTTTTGTAGAAGTGACGTTTTCCGGTAGAAGGTTATTCTGATTGGATAGGATTAGGGGCGCTACTGCCACCTAAAAACGCGCTTACGCAGATAGGTGTGGATGGATTTGGTTTTGAAAAAACGAGGTCATGTGGACTCATTGCTTTTACTGGCCGGAAGGGGTACAATCTTCGATTTTACAAAAACCCGGCTACATATGTCCGTGGTCTCCGTCATTCAGCAGTACCTGGTAAACTGAACTGTGTGTTAATGTTCATGCTCTGTAGAATAATTCAGCCCATAATTTAACATCCTAAGAGGAAGTTTTCAGTAGGAACTGGTCTAAAATAAAGTGGATTTGCCCTTTTTACACATCACAATCAGATGCTAATTTCAACCCCTGAACATTACTTCCATACTCGTAGATATGGACTGAGTATAGATTGTACACAGTCGCTGGCTCGCAACTTTCGTCCCTGATGTGCAAAGACAGGTGCGTGCCATCAACCAGGTGAGTACACCCCCACTAGTGGACAGAGAGCATGTCCAAAAATATGAGGCATAAATAATGGCCCTTTGTTTTTTTTCCACTAGCACCTACTAAACCCATTTCAGCCAACACCAGATTACCTGGTTTTAATTGTTTCCATTACAACTGAGGTGCTTTACCAGCTGCTCCATCAATGACTTGTACTCAAGAAAAGATTCCATGGACAAAGCCAGAGAAGACTTGGGTGGGTGGGTTGGGGTATGCGTCTTTATATGCCAAATGTGATGTATATATTTTTGTACTTTTTTTTGTACATAGCACATCTATTTCCTGTTCATACATAAATGTAATAGAGACTAGCCCTGCCCCACAGTGAATCAAAAAACTCCTGGAGGAAACGTTGCAGTATAACATTTACCAGATACATATTCTGCCTCTTGTTCCAGATTATTGTGTAGCAGAAAAACTTGTTTAGGAATCTGGTCTTGGATATTGTCAAATTTCAAAATAAATGGGACTTATGGATGTTTGTTTATGTTTACTCTTTACGACTGATCAGACTTATACCCTGGAAAGTGGGAATGTAAAGTTTAAGCAGTACAGAATGAGACCAACACCTTCCTGGAGATTCAGACAGGAAGACAGAGTGAGGGACATTTGTTCAAGACTGTTTACGTTGAGTCTGGATTAAATAAGGCTGAATTGCATTTATGGAACAAGTTTAGACCCAATTATGACATTGTTCTAGTTTGAGTCTAACTTTTTTGGGCAACTTTGTCATGTAACACCCCCCTGAAGTTCTTCAAACTAGCACATATCTAGACAGTAAAGAACACACTATTTACAGACTTGGACTTGCTCCAGAGAATAAATCGCAGCAGTCCTGCAACTGTGCGTATTTTGTTTTGTGTGGACACCCATATGTCCTTTTAAAGAGTGGCGCCACCTGAATAATTTACCACAAACCTTACAGTCAAATGGTCTCTCTCCTGTGTGAATTTTCATGTGACTGGTTAACTGCGTCTTTCGACTAAATCTATGTCCACACCTATCGCAAACAAATGGTCTTTCCCCAGTGTGATTGCTCATGTGTTGGTTTAGGATTGTCTCGTGACTAAATTTCTGTCCACATTCCTCACACCTGAATGGTCTGTCTCCTGTGTGGACTCTCTTGTGTAGATTTAAGTGGGTCATTTGACTACATGTATGTCCACATTCATCACACCTAAATGGCCTCTCTCCTGTGTGGATCCTCATGTGTCGGTTTAAGTTTGTCTTTCGACTAAATCTTTGTCCACATTCGTCACAGCTGAACGGTTTGTCCTCTGTGTGGATTCTCATGTGTTGCTTTAAGTGAATCTTTTCATTAAATCTTTGACCACATTCATCGCAACCAAACGGTCTCTCTCCTGTGTGGATTCTTATATGTCGGTTTAAGCCGGTCTTTCGACTAAATCTATGTCCACATACATGACAGCTGAATGGTCTCTTTCCAGTGTGGACGCTCATGTGTTGGTTTAAGTTCGACTTTTGGTTAAATGTTTGTCCACATTCATTACAGCTGAATGGCCTGTCCTCTGTGTGGATTCTCATGTGTTGATTTAAATTTGTCTTTTCACTAAATCTTTGTCCACATTCATCACAGCTGAATGGTTTCTCGCCGGTGTGGATTCTCATGTGTTGGTTTAAACCCGTCTTTCGGCTAAATGTTTGTCCGCATACATCACAGCTAAATGGTCTTTCTCCTGTGTGGACCCTCGTGTGTTGGCTTAAGTTGGACTTTTGACTAAATCTTTGCCCACACACGTCACAGCTGAATGGTCTCTCTCCCGTGTGGACTCTCATGTGCATCCTTAGATGTATTTGATG
This sequence comes from Telmatherina bonti, assembly GCF_933228915.1. NCBI lineage: Eukaryota > Metazoa > Chordata > Actinopteri > Atheriniformes > Telmatherinidae > Telmatherina > Telmatherina bonti. The sequence goes on along the minus strand of NC_136611.1, from coordinate 4,744,766 downwards.
ACTAAAGACTTTACCACAAACATCACATGCAAATGTTTTTTTTCCTGTGTGGACACTTTCCGGGATATTTACATTTTGTGTCGCTCTCCATTTCTCACTGTTCATACAGCTCAAAGGCCTTGTTATTAAGTGACTCTGGAGAGATTGGTTATCGTGAAACTCTTCACAACATTCGGAGCAGATGAAGGATTTCTTGGTTGTGTTACGTTCCACATCACTGTTTACACCTGACCCATGTTCCTCATCGTCAGTCCAGCTCTCATCACCATTTTCCATTTCAGGTCCAAAATGTGACAATTCTTGGATCTCTGAAGAGACTGAAGGGTCTGTGCCACAATTTGATTGTAAAAAACTGTTTGGATCTGGATTGCTGGTTAGTTCTGGTCCTCCACAGTCTTCTTCATCAGTTTCTGATTTAATCGGTTCAACTGGGTAGTTGGTTGGAGCTTCTACCTCTGTGTCATCTTCAGTTTTGATTTGAACATGATGGTCCGAATACGACCAAGGTTGGTATTCTTCATCATCTTCTTCACTCTTCACTGGTAAACTGGTGACAGTCTCCACCAGCCCAGCATCACCTGTACTCCATCCTGATTGGGCCATAATTCCTCTGGTTCCCCTTTCAACAGATGGGACTCTGTGTCCTGTTTATCCAGACGACATTTACAAGGAAGCCCTTTGCAATCATCAACAGCTGGTGGAGATCTCCAGGGAGAACTGAAATGAAAAGAAAGATAAAGTTGAACATCAAGACTATACAGAAAAAAACCCACCTCAACCCTGTATTATATTCCCAATATAAAAATATTGGTAGTAATATATTATTGCTGTTATAACTGTGTCAGATTTCATCAGGTTGTAATAAATGACCCATCCTTCCAAGTTATCTCACCAATACAAACATATTAACATTACAGATCTAACTATTTCAACAAGTTTTATTCTGATTTGGCACATTTTACCTAAATACAAGTATAAATGTGTGGTTTTGAAACAAAGATCCAGCTTTTAGTGCCGTGTTCTTCATCGCATGCGGCTCTCTGACTCTTGACTTGCGGCTCGTGAAGCAGCCTCTGGCTGTCTGAAAATGCATCTAAACAAGTTATAATGATCCTCAACGGTGCAGTTCTCTCCACAAACAAGAGCTGCAGGCTGCTTGCAGAAACTCTGCTGTCTTAACGGCCCTAACTGACCCTGTCAGAGTTGCCAGTTCTGGCTGATTTCAGCTTCAGCGAACTCCACCAAAGAGCTGCTCCGTATATATAATGAAAAAGAAATGCCTACATTCTGGAGGCATTATTGTATTTTCACCATGTACTGTTGCATAAGAACGCCGTTACTCCGCGTAATATTTAGAATAACCATTCCTTGCTAAAAAGCTGAATTTTACTGATTTGCCAACGTAGCAGGATACATAGCGTGGCGGCTCTCCTCTTGTCTTGGTATACTGAGTGCAGCTCTTGTTAAATTAACAGTGAGGATCACTGTTTTAGTGTAACAAAAATGTCACATTTTAACATTCAAGGCATTTATTTCTTTTAAAACACATCTGAAGCATCAAACACATCCGCGCTGGCTGGACTAGTGTGGTATCAGTTAGGGGCGGGAAAATCAAATCAAAATGTTGAATATTGGGATTTTTTTGCTTGACAATTTTAAAATGTTTTTTTTTTTTAAACAAAAAAATTTTTTTTAATAAATAAAATGAATCTATTATAAAACATTTGTCATTTTTATGATTTTTATTGATCTTTTTTACTTGTCTTCTTGTGTATTAAAGCAGCAGAATGATTGTTTGGCTGCTGTGTTGTTCTTTCCTAATAGAAATCAAGAAAAATGATGAGTAAAAAAAAGTTTTGTAAATTTTTTTTTGTTAATCTACAAAAAACAGCAATATGGAAGAATTGTGACAATTGCAATTTGAATCGAATCGGGACAAAAGCACGAGTACGCACGCTTGGTATTGAGCCAGTATTGATACCAGTATCGGTATCGGTGCCTCCCTATCTACAAGGATATCAACATAAAGTAGAAATGACTGTTCGGTTTGTGTGTCTTTCATTGTGCGATGCATCAGGGATTAATTTTAACAACTACTGGACCAAATAAACTCCAGGTCAGAAAAATTAACATCTGGTCCCTCAATTATCAATCATTTGTAGAAACTGTCCTGAAATCCATCCTGCAGATGAAAGAAGCTTAGAAGTAGACAAATCTGATAGGTTGCAGCAGGTTAATCAGCTGTTGATCAATGAAACATGTTCCAAACAAGCTACTTGTTCGGTTTATGGTCATTTATTCAGAAATGTCTTCAGTTTATCTGATTCCTTTAGAATTCACATAGAAATGACTGCTGTTCCTCTTCCGAGAGATGGAGAGGAAGAAAGAATTATTTTCTGCTACATTCACTGAATGTTTACTCTGTAAAGTATATGTGAAGCTTGATTTGAGAGATTACTGATATAATTTTAAAAAATAAGATTGTTGTAATTCTGTTATATCAGAGTTGCTGAAAGCAGATGAGACACATCTCCAGATGTGGGACAGAAACCAAGAGAACTTCCTCCTCTGGACGGATTTACATCCCGCGAAGCTCTTCAGTCACTCTCAGCTGGTTTTAAATGTTCAGATGACTTGATGCATCTTACACATTCCCAGCATTTTGCTTTGATTTCAGTCTGAAACTGAGCTGTTCCAGAGAAATAAATATGTTTTGCTGTGGAGAAAAGACCATGGAAGAGCAACGTGTCTTTACTCAGACGAGACGTTCCAATATCTTTCCACTTCTTTACATATTCCAGTCAATCTGTCAGGTAACAAACCTTTAAAACACACACAATAAAGGTAAGTACACACTTTACAAGGCAATGAAACACAGTTTTAACACTACTAAATTAATTAGAAGGCTACACTATGAGTTATTTAACCACATACAAACTTTTATTAAACCACCTAACCAGTTAAAATCCTAATTTACACCAGTTAATCAGTTAACGTGATAAACCACACTACCTTCGTTCTGCAAGCTCAAAGGCGGGCAAAGCGCCGCCGCTACGTCACTTCCTGATAATGTGCATCAGAAATCTGCATATAAATATAACAGATGAACCAGCTGCCTCTGTAATGATCTTGCAGGTACCGGTTGCACAGCAAACATGCCTCTCATGCTGCTCTTGCAGCCACCATGAAGCCTGTTATTTATACCTGCGGGTCCGTTAGAACAAGCCCTCCAGACGCAACAAACAGCACCGGTTCCGCTCTGAACTTCTAGCAGCTCAGCAAAACAACTAATGATATAACTAATTTACAAAGATCACAAATACAGTTGTGCTCATATTTATTCAGACCCTATAAGATCATTTATTACATATTCCATCAGTCATAAAGTAATATCTAGTTGAACAATCCTTTAATGTTTCCGCTCCAGTCAGGTGTTTTCTGTTCCTCTCTGTCAGACTTCTGCACCTGTTGACAGGTATTTTGTCCCTCTGTTCAACAGAAAAGTCTCCAATATGTCCAGGACACATTTGTTTGTTTGGTGTTTTTTTTTCTTCAACTCAATTAAATGAAAAAACAGTGTCTTATATTACTAAATTACATCTTTGCAAATTTTTAGTTATTGCTCCTTATTTAAGTCTCCAGTTATTTGAGTGACTGTTGTAAATTCAGCCTTTTCTTTAATGAAAGGAGATGAAGACATATGAGCACAACTGTAGCAAGAACTAAGCACAGGATCTCTTTCAGGAACCAGAATCTGATCCGAAGTTATCATCATGATGTTCACAGAGGAGTTTGAAGCATCTTGTGATCGCATCAGATCAATAGTAGGCTCTTACCTGTCTGTTACCGGTGTCTAATGATTGACTGTAGGCAAAAAGCAAATGAATATATATATACTTACAGAAAAGTCTTTTTAAATTGACACCAAGAAAAAAAAATACATTCTATCATAAGGATGACAAATATAAAGATTCAGTGCAGAAATTAGTCGATCATAAAACAGTAGATGGTTTATCTGTCATCATTTAAGAGCCGATACATCAAACATCATTCTAAATATTCTGTGAAAGCTGATGTAAGGATCTATTCACCTATTTCCTTAACCACTTAGGTCCAATCAGGGATACAGGAAGCTGGAGTCAGATACACCTGGACAGGTAACCAGTCCATCACAGCTCCTGATGTAAACATGGTCAGTAGAATTGTTCACTGAGCGAATGACAACTTCTAAAACTGGGTTTTCATTAGATGTTCTGAATGTGTAACAATACTAGCTCAAACTCTGAGTAAATATTTTCAGTCTGAATAAGTTTCCCAGCACATCGTAACACAGAATACCAACAAAGTGGCAGATACTGTTCTGGCAGATACTGTTAGCTGGTATGAACAGCTTTCTGTGCTGTTTTAAAGCGTTTACATTCCAGTTTGGGTTGATATTTTTCTCAGTTATTTCTTGCAGAGAAAGCGAGACTTTTCCCTGCAACTCAAATCCACACCAAACCCACAGAGCCACTAAGTTTACACCACCAAACATCACATCTACACACAGCCACTAATTCAATTAAATTCATTTCAACTTTATTATCATAGCGTCTAATCACGGCAATGTCATCTCAAGACGCTTTACACCACTAACAACTTCACCAAGCACCAAACATCACATCCAAACCAAACCAAACATTACCGGGGATTTTAACACTTGAGATTAAACCAAACACACACAGGTATGTAAATTCTCACCATAAAATCGTTTTATCTGATCCTTCTTCAGCCCCGTCTCTTCTCTCCACAGACAGAAATAACAATCTCCATTATCCACGACACGTCTGATTCACAAAACGTTGTTTAAAATAATTATATTACATTGAAGAAAATACATTGCATGGAAGTAAATCGGATCATCGAGATGTTTAATTTTGAGCAGATTCGTTGCCTGATAAAACCCGCCGCAGAGCCTTGTATTAAAGACGGGATCCGCTCTATTTACCGTTTATAGACATAATATGAACATAGACAACGCATCGTATCACGCTGCCTGTACGAGCTGACGCCTCATCGCGCCGCCATTTTGGATGGGTCTACATGCGCCTCCAACATATTTATTTATAAGGTGTAGGTCCAACCACAACAATAACATCACCAATTTTTACCCTACTTTTCTCACAGTTTGGTTTCTTACTAAGGACAGAGATATTGAAATGATACAGATCCCTGCAAAATATTGAAAACAACGTGCTTTTATGCGAAAATATTTTTATAATGCTTTTTAGCAAAGACATAAGGTAGCTACAATATAAATAAATGTATAAATGAAGTTGATACTAATATGTTTGATTGTTTTTTAATGCATTTTGATATATTTATTTTTATTTGGTCAACAAAATTTTTATTTAACCTTGTGAAATGTAATTCCACACAATCTGCTTTCAATATTTTGCCGGTTATTGCAACCGTATGCTGAACAAAATACGGTAATAGTTGCTGCTTTCTCCTGACTATGGTTGACTCTTTCTTTTATTTACATTTATTAATCTATCAATATAGAGACACAATTGTACAAAGTCGGAAAATTAAGTATTGTATCAAAACTTTGCAATTCAAAAGTTAACGAGAAAAACACTTGAAGAACGCAAACCTCCGCCAAAGCCTTTAAAATGTTCCTGGATCCAAATTGCGATCCAGATCACCACCAAAATAAAATCAATGTGGAAAATCTGTCCATAACTTTAGTTATTTTGAACACAAACAGACAAACAGATAAAGCCGGTAAAAACATAACCTCCTTGGTGGAGGTAATTATGCTACCATGTAAAACTCTTTTTGTGAAGCATCAATATCATAATAGAAGTAGAACTTATCATTTGCATTCAGAAGATCATTCACTGTATTAACATTATTTATATAGTAATTATGGAAAAAGTGTTTTGTTTGTGTGTAATATAAACGCGTTGTTCCACAGAAAAGTTATGTGGGGAAACTACGTTGATTCTGCAGCAAGACTCGAAACTGAAGACCCACACAATATGGCGACGACGCTGGTTCACACTCCAGCGCCCAATGCGGTGTCTATGTATAATATGACTATGTTACCGTTAAAGAAACCAACCGGAAGTGATGTCAAGTCCAAGCCAGTCTTCTTCTTCGTGGCTTCTTTTTCGCGTTTGGCACACAGGGATTTGGTGCAATTCCGCCACTAGCTGGCCATGATCTGAACCGCGTCCTGATCTTCGAGTGTTTTCTTTTTAAATAACACGTTTTAAATAATACGTTTATCAAGGTATTTTACGGAAATATGGGCTTATACAATTACGTCATTGGACGTCAGGCATCATATTATATACGACGAATACAAAAAATACAAATGATTGAACAACAAAAAAAAATAATTAAAGAGAACTATAAACAAAACAAATACGACAGAGAATACATTGCAAGTTATTCATTTGAAGAGAATTTTTTTTGGTTCTTTTTTTAAATTAAAAGTATTCCTCCCTCACCCCACAAGCTCTTCTTCTCAGGCATTCCCTCATACATCATCCTCTACATCTGTAATGTTGACTGTTTAATTCCAACTTCAAAACTCACCTTTTTAGGGTGGCATACTCTGTAATCACACTCATACAAATTTTTCACACAATTTTTATTTTTTTACTGTTGTCCTTGAATGACCCAAAAGGCACTTTTAAATAAAATGCATTATCATTTTTAATTCACATTTTCAAGCTATTAATAACAGACCACAAAAAGTTCCAGTAAAAGTAGTTTTATTTATTTCTTTATGTGCTTAATTACTGGATTAGCTAATAAAATTACTCAGTATTTATTTTAACAAAAATCAAGATGCTGATTAGACAGTATGATTATTGTACAGATATGAGCTGGCAACACTAAAAGGCCACTCTAAAATGTGCAGTCAAAAATGTGAATTTAAACACATCATCCAAGCTGATACAAACACTGTTTCAACAGCTACAGCTAGAAAGAATTGCTGGCAGAACATAGACTGTTTAAACGTAAACTGGGCAGAATAATATTAATTTAATAATTTTGTAGCATGGAAACCCAGGGTTAACCCTGAAATTACCTTACCTGAAATCCAGCATCATGGTCCAGACCTCTGGTCTCAACAGAGGACAAAAACAAACATACACATATTAAGCAAAGATACTTGGAAAGATTAATAGGAAGGTTGAAAAATTAGTGTTTATTAAATGTATTCACTGCCCCAAATAATGTTTTACTGTCTGATCACACTCACGAACTGGTCTTTAACATCATCTCTTCAATGGTCAACTGCATCAGTCTGTGTAAAATAAATGCATAAAGTGCAAAATACATGTCATAGGTTTCATCAACTTCTACTCGGATTTTCTGCAGGTGAAACTCACAAGAGTCCTAAATCCAAGGTGGAGGTTGTTTTTTGTTTTTTTTCCTTGGCTGAGTTCTCCCTCCACAGGGGAGAAGATCCATGAAAACGCTGGAAACGTAGAAAAGCTTATCCAAATTTTTACGAGCTTGCAGAGTATCCATCCATCCATCCATCCATCTTCTGCCCCTTATCCGAGGTCGAATCACGGGGGCAGCAGCCTAAGCAGGGAAGCCCAGACTTCCCTCTCCCCAGCCACATTTGCCATCTCTGCGGGGGAGTCCCGAGGTGTTCCCAGGCCAGCCGAGAGATATAATCCCTCCAGCGTGTCCTGGGTCTTCCCCGGGGTCTCTTCCCAGAGGGACGTGTCTGGAACACCTCACCAGGGAGGTCCGGGGGGCATCTTGACCAGATGCCCAAGCCACCTCAACTGGTTCCTCTCGATGCGGAGGAGCAGCGGCTCTACTCGGATCTCCTCCCGGATGACCGAGCTCCTCACCCTATCTCTAAGGGAGAGCCCAGCCAGCCCTAGATGAGGGTAGGAACGTAGATCGACTGCTAAATCGAGAGCTTCGCCTTCTGGCTCAGCTCCTTCTTCACTACAACACACCAGTGTAGAGTCCGCATTACTGCAGATGCCGCACCAATCCGTCTGTCGATCTCACGTTCCATCTTTCACTCACCCGTGAACAAGACCCCGAGATATTTAAACTCCTCCACTTGAGGCAGGACCTCACTCCCGACCCGGAGAGAGCAATCCACCTTATTCCGGGCGAGTACCATGGTCTCAGATTTGGAGGTGCCGATTCCCATCCCAGCCGCTTCACACTCGGCTGCGAATTGCTCAAGTGAGAGCTTGAGCTCACAGACAGATGAAGCCAACAGGACCACGTCATGGGCAAAAAGCAGAGACCCAATCCTGAGGTCACCAAGCCAGATACCCTCAACACCTCGGCTGCGCCTAGAAATTCTGTCCATATAAGTTATGAACAGAATCTGTGATAAAGGGCAGCCTTGGCGGAGTCCAACCCTCACTGGAAACGAATCCAACGTACTGCCGGTAATGCACACCAAGCTCTGACACCTGTTGTACAGGGACCGGACAACTCGTAAAAGGGGGTCCGGTACCCCATACTCTCAGAGTACCCCCCACAGGAGCCCCCGGGGGACACGGTCAAATGCCTTCTCCAGGTCCACATTGCACATCTAGACTGGTAGGGCAAACTCCCATGCCCCATCCAGGACACCAAAGAGGGTATAGAGCTGGTCCACTGTTCTGCGACCAGGACGAAAACCACACTGCTCCTCCTCAATCCGAGATTCGACTACCCAACGGACCCTCCTCTCCAGGACCCCTGAACAGACCTTACCAGGGAGGCTGAGGAGTGTGATTCCCCTGTAATTGGAACACAATCTCCGGTCTCACCACCCCAGTCTGCCAGTCCAGAGGCATGTCCCCGATATCCATACGATGCTACAGAGGCGTGTCAGCCAGGACAGCCCCACAGCATCCAGAGCCTTAAGGAACTCTGTACAGATTTCATCCACCCCCAGGGCCTTGCCGCCAAGGAGGTTTTTAACCACCTCAGCGACTTCAGCCCAGTGATAGGAGAGTCCCCCCCTGAGTCCCCCAGCTCTGCTTCCTCATCGGAAGATGTGTTGGTAGGATTGAGGAGGTCTTCGAAGTATTCCCTCCACCGACCCACAACGTCACTCGGGACATGGTTGAAGCTCTGCTGAAGGTGGGAGTTGAAGCTCGCTCTGACGAGGGACACAGCCAGACGTTCCCAGCAGACCCTCACAACACGTTTGGGCCTGCCAGATCTGACTGGCTTTCTTCCCCACCATCTAAGCCAACTCACCACCAGGTGGTGATCAGTTGACAGCTCCGCCCCCCTCTTCACCCGAGTGTCCAAGGCATGTGGGCGCAGGTCCGATGATACAACCATAAAAATCGATCATCAAACTGCGTCCCAGGGAGTCCTGATGCCAGGTGTTCATTTGGACACTTATGTTCGAACATAGTGTTCGTTATGGACAATCCATGACAAGCACAGAAGTCCAATAACAAAACACCATTTGGGTTCAGAGGGGGGGGACCATGCCTCCCAGTCACTCCCCTCCTGGTCTCACTGTCATTGCCCACGTGAGCATTAAAGTCCCCCAGTAGAACAATGGAGTCCCCAAAAGGAGCACCCTCCAGCACTCCCTCCAAGGACTCCAGAAAGACTCTGAACTGCTGTTCGGTGTATAAGCACAGACAACAGTCAGAACCTGTCCCCCCACCCAAAGGTGCAGGGAAAGTACCCTTTTAAACATCGGGGTAAACCCCAACGTGCAGGCACCAACCCGGGGGCAGATGAGAATGCCCACACCTGCTCGGCACCTCTCACCATGAGCAACTCCAGAGTAGAAGAAGGTCCAGCCCCTCTCGAGGGTACTGGTTCCAGAGTCCAAGCCATGCGTTGAGATGAGTCCAACTATATCTAGCCAGCATTGCTCAATCTCACGCACAAGCTCAGGCTCCTTCCCCACCAGAGAGGTGACATTCCACATCCCTAGAGCCAGCTTCTGCAGCCAGGGATTAGACCGCCAGGGTCCCCGCCTCTTGCTGCCACCTAGCTCACACTGCACCTGACCCCTACAGCTCCTCCCCCAGATTGTGAGCCCACAGGAGGGCTTGCAGAGTAATATCTACTTAAACATTCCAGTTTTTTTCTGTGCCACGTGAAAGGGTCCTCTCCAAAGATGTAGTCATATCAAAGAAGGGCAACAGGCTGAACTCTAACTTTGTTTAAATTATCCATCGAAGGCCTCCTCAATCCCACTAACACATCTTCCCATGAGGAAGCTGAGATGGGGGACTCTGGGGTGGACTGGTATTTCCAGTGCTGATGTTGCTGAAGTGGTTAAAGTTCCTCCGTGACAGGGCCCTGGGTGTTGATAAGATCAGCCTACGGTTCAGGGCTATGGATGCTGTGTTAACACCTTCGGAAAACCTCGATGTTTTTAGATCAGATTTGATAAGAAAGCATCCCTTACATCTAAAAAATTTCTGGCTAGACACGTTTGGTGAAATTAAAAGAATCTATGACGCTGATGAAACCTCTAGTAAAGAGGTCAGTAACCAGCAACATGTATGTTAAAATCACCAATTATAACTAAGCTGACAGGTTCATAGTGGAGATTAAAATGTTTCTAAACTCTAAGAACAGGCTGTTTGGACGAAATGGACAGTAGACAAAGGGTTCTTATATCCCACTTTACTTAATTTGAACTGCAACTGGTTAAACTGTCCGACGTTCAATGAGCACCAAGAAAGACAGCTCCTAAAAGCCACAGCAATACCTCCTCTTTGTTGACCGAGGAAGGTGTAACCAGCTGGGCAGGATTCGAAAAGATGAGTGGGCTGAGGCGCACTGCCAGGTTTCACTCAGAAACAAATTTAGGTTTTTAGAAAAAAATTATTGAACAAGAAAGTTTTGTTAGATACCCACAACATCACAGCAGCCACCCCTGCATGGACCCCGCTAACTCACCCATCCGCCCAGGAAGCGGCAGAGGAAAGTCCCAGCCATAGCCCTCCTCAGTCAAGAGGCACAAGTCCTTGCAGATCAAGACTGGCCAAACGCAGACTCTGCCAAGCAGCAGCAGCCCAGGATGGACACAGCGCAAGTCCCAGGGCCCCAAGAGCCTGAAATCCACCTCCATGGCAGAGGGCTTTTACAACTGTACAACGGCCATTAACAACCAGGACCCCAAAATGGCAAATCGTCAGGGGACAGTCACACACTCCATGCGTATGGGGTTACTGGCCTGCTTCCTGATTTCTATGGCTTCCTTATCTAACTTTTGAATCTGTTTCCCTGTGATCCGATAATAGCTGAGGTGTCCCAATTTATGCAATGGTTTGTGCTCCTGCTGTGATCTAACTGGTTTGACTATATGGTTGTCAAATTCTCCTATCCTTCCTGTTATTTTTATGGTCTAGTGAGCTGTGCGCCCGTTTCTTTTTTAAGTTCTTTTTTTTTTTAATGTTGAATGTCCTTCTTGCTTGGTATTTCATGTTCTACATTGTATCTTTTTCTATACAATTTTGTCTTTGGGATGAAAATAAGCTGCAGTAGTTTTGCATGGGACTTTGCTGCTGAGTTGATAGTGTTTTTTTTAATGACTGTCAGCAGATATTTCTGAAAAATCCTGCAGGTGACAGCTGTAATATGTCAATGTTATCACATCTTATTAATTTGTTTGAAAAGTAGAAAAGCCCTCATATTACGATATGAAGAAAAAATTAAAGTCTGCAAGAATCTTTGAGAATTTATATGACAACATGTAGTTGATGAGATTTTGAGAGGTGTTGACTTCAGCCTTACAAAAATTTTGTAGCTCTGGAAGTTCTAGACTTAACTCACTGGCTGCCAAAGATGTTTTCTGACATCTTTCTCAATCCGAACGATCAGTGCCAAAGACACAAAAAGATATCAAAAAACGTCTTTTGCACTTTCTATATATGGAAGCTGATTATGCCAGATTCACACACTAAACTGTACAAAAAAATGCACTCTCCATGCTTGAGCCCAACACACCATTAATGCCCTCAAAGTGCACACCCTGAAAACGCACCAAGGAAAAACAGCCGGTCTAATATTCCCTCCTCATCTGCAGTTCCAGAATTCAACATTACACGGATTCCGAAAGATCAGCCAAAATGGTCCAAAACACTAGCAGCATGGGTCTCCCAACAGCTGGCAGCTGCAATTCCATGACATTTTTTTCACAAAATTAAAGGCCTAGTAACCTAGTTACCCCTGTAACACTAGGCTGACAAACATGTTTAATTTTGGGGTCTTCTACTTGCTGCAAAGATTTGCTACAACTTTTTGAAGCTTTTCTTCCTCATTTTTGTTCTTAAAACTCTGAAATTTGCTGATTTTTGTTACATACCGCACCATTTTTACTGGTAATGAACTGATTTGAACCATTTTATGCGGCTATGTGTGTGTGTGTAGCATTTTAGCCAATCTTGATTGCTTTTAAAGTGCTTTATAAATAAAGATGATTTGATTTGAGTTGAGTTGGTCACGACCCCCCACGTTACGTCCGGGAATACGTAAATGTGAAAAAAGGGTTTCCATTAAACTTTTTGTAATTACATTTTGTAATTACGTTTTATATCCAAACGTCTGAAAAACTTCTTCCTTGTAGCTTTTTAAAAATGTAGGTGTTTCCATTTTTTTCATTGTTTTTAAAAAAATTTTTTTTTTTTATTGCAATATGTAGTTTTTGCACAATTCTAGGTGTAATGGAGTTAAAGACATTTGTGGAACAAGTTGAGATCCAATTTAGAGATGGTGATGGTATGGGTCTGACCTTTTTGAGAGACTCTTTCTAGTGCAACCTTCATGAATTACCACCATAAGTTCTTCTAACCACCACATATCGGCACCGTAAACCACACATTATTTACAGATTTGTATCAAAGTCCAGCAACTGTGCCTTTTGTGTTCTTTCAAACAGTGACGCCGCCGAAATAGTGGACCACAAACTTCACAGGTTTGGTTTAACTCCAGAGGGGATTTTCCTTGTCATTTTACATGAATGTTTTGACTCTGTCTTTGTACATATTCATCACAGGTGAATGGTTGGGCTCCAGCGTGGATTTTCATGTGCTGATTAAGGCTTGCTTTTCGACTAAATCTTTGTCCGCATTGGTCACAGCTGAATAGTCTGTCTCCAGTGTGAATTTTCATGTGTTGATTTAAGCTCGTCTTACGACTAAATCTTTGTCCACATTCATCACAGGGAAATGGTCTGTCTCCAGTGTGAATTTTCATGTGCTGATTTAAACTTGCCTTTTGACTGAACCTTTGTCCACATTCATCACAGGGAAAAGGTCTGTCTCCATTGTGGATTTTCATGTGTTGATTTAAGCTTGTTTTTCTACTAAACCTATGTCCACATTCACCACAGCTGAATGGTTTGTCTCCTGTGTGGATTCTACTGTGACGGTTTAAGCTGGTCTTTTGACGAAATCCAAGTCCACATTCCTCACACCTAAATGGTCTGTCTCCTGTATGGATTCTCATGTGTTGGTTTAAGTTAGCCTTTTGACTACATCTTTGTCCACATTCACCACAGCTGAATAGTTTGTCTTCTGTGTTGATTCTTAGGTGCTGGTTAAAATTTGTCTTTTGACTAATTCTTTGTCCACAATCATCACAGCTGGATGGTCTTCCTCCAGTGTGGACTCTCCAGTGCCGATGTAAACTTGTCTTTTGGCTAAATGTCTGTCCACATTCCTCACACCTGAACGGTCTGTCTCCAGTGTGGACTCTCAAGTGACGACGTAAGCTTGTCTTTTGACTAAATGTTTGTCCACATTCCGCGCACTTGAATGGTCTTTCTCCTGTGTGGACTCTCATGTGTTGATTTAAGTTTGCCTTTTGACTAAATTTTTGTCCACATTTATTACATCTGAATGGTCTCTCTCCTGTGTGACTTCTCATGTGTAACTTAAGGTTATTTTTATGGCTAAACACTTTACCACAAACATCACATGCAACTGTTTTTTCCCCTGTGTGGACACTTTTCTGGATATTTACACTTTGTGTCGCTCTCCATTTCTCACTATTCATACAGCTCAAAGGCTTTTTTGTTAAGTGACTCTCGAGTGATTGCTGGTTGTGAAACTCTTCACCACATTCAGAGCAGCAAAAGGATTTCTTGGCTGTGTTCCGCTCCACATCACTGTTTACACCTGACCCATGTGCTTTGTTGTCATTCCAGCTTTTATCATCATCTTCCATTTTAGACTGAACATGTGACAAACTTATCTCAGAAGATCCTGAAGCCATTCTGTCACAATTTGATAGTAAATAACTGTTTCGATATTGATTTCTGGTTAGTTCTGGCACTCCACAGTCCTCTTCATTAGTTTCTGGTTTAATCTGTTCAGCTGGGTAGTTGTTTGGAGTTTCTATCTCTGTGTTATCTTCTGTTTTGATCTGAAGCAGATGGTCTGAATATGACCAAGGCAGGCGTGTTTCTTGATCTTCTTCATGCTTCAGAGGAGCAGTCAGTTGTAAAGTGGTGGCACTCTTCACCAGCCCATCATCACCTGTAAGCCATCCTGATTGCGCCATAGTTCCTCTGGTTCCTCTTTCAATAGTAGGGACTCTGTCTTGCTTGTCCAGACTCCATTTACAGGGAAGCATTCTTTAATCACCAACCACTGGTTGGTGGTGTGCAGGGAAAACTGAAATGAAAAAGAAAGATAAGGCTGGACGTCAAGACTATAGAGAAAAAAAACTCCACCTCAACCCCTCAAAGACATATCTGTAAAACATGGGTGTCCAGCTCCAGTCCTACAGGTTTTCCATGTATCTCTGCTCCAACCCACCTGACTCAAATTAATCAGTCATTGTGCAGAACTTTATCGGCTGTTGGATCCATTTCATGGAAGCCAGGTTTGTTGGAACAGTGATACATGGAAAATCTGCAGGACAACGGCCCTCAACGACCAACTTCAGACACTTCTGCTGTAATATGTTAGGACAAGAAGAAGAGCAGTATTGTATAAAATATCAAGTAATTTTGGAGAGAAAACTTTGTTTAAAAAAAAAAAAAAAAAAAAAAAAAAGTTTTTTATACCACCAAAAAGTTTTTGTTTTTTTTTTTAAACCAAAGGTACTTGCAAAATCTCAACCTTTATTATTGCCTCTAATTTGTCATGATTATTTCTCCTACCCTGTGATACCCTCCTGTTCACCCCTTTATTTAGCTATTTTGCCCTGCAATCAAGCTTCCCGTCTTATACAACAGCTTAGCCAAGTATTCTGGACCGGGTCTGGTTGATCTAACTTCTAAACATTGTCACAAACCATAACGTAGCATTTTAATTTCAGAGCCAACTTTCTGTTCATGATGTATTTTTTCCCCCAGAAAGAGCTGGAGATCACGACACGATGATGCCAACAGAACTACATCTTCTACAAAGAGCAGAGACCCAATCCTGAGGTCACAAAACCGAACCCTCTCAACACCTCGGCTGCACCTCGAAATTCTGTCTAAAAGTTATGGACAGAATCGGTGATAAAGGACAGCCTTGGTGGAGTCCAACTCTCATTGGAAAAGAGTCTGACTTACTGCTGGCAATGCGTCTTTTAGTAATAAATACACTTTATATAAATATAAACTATATTTATATCATATTATTATATTGTACACTTATATAAACTATATTTGTATAACTTTTTATGAATACACCAAGCTCTGACACCTGTCATTTGGGGACCAGAAATAACAACTCTTTGTCCCTTAATATTTACAACAAAGATATCATTGGGTACGGTTACATGATGTCTTTTAATTCGGAATTAAATCATTGTGAATTAACGAATTCTCCTCCAAGTTTACATGTTGGGAAGGGTTCTGATTGGACAGAGGGTGCACGTGACGTATGACGTATACCAGAAATAAACAAAGTTGGCTCCCTGCTTCTCGTCTTTTCAGTCGTAACTTGTAAAAACTACATAATAAGTACCAGTTTCACCGCTATTTTTATTATAAATGTGAAGTAGCAGCTGAACACGAGTATACTACTTCACTTTCTGCAGCAACTGAGAAGGAGAAGAAAGATAGACCACCGAACACGGGAGGTAAAACAACGCGTGTCATTGGGACAGGACAAGATAACGACCACGCAGAACGACCGGAATTAACTTAGAGCGGAATTAAAGTTTACATGACAGAGGAATTAAATAGATTGGAATTAAAATGCGAATAAACCAGACACATCGGAATTAAGTTTAATTCCAAATAGAAATTTGCGTTAGGATTAAGTGTTTACATCAGGGGTGGGCTGCAGTCCTACAAGTGTTGGGAGTTTCCCTGCTGCAACTCAGCTGATTCACATCAGACTTAATTAGCAGACTGCTGCAGAGCTTGACACCCAACAGCACTAGTCTGATAATTACACACTGATTTGCACAACTGAGTTGCAGCAGGGAAACTCCCAACACATGTAGGACTGCGGCCCTCGAGGACCGGAGTTGCCCACTCCTGGTTTACATGGTCGTTTTTCATTAGTTTGAAGCGGAACTAACTTTTATTCTGAGTTAAACAGGAATTAAAACTCCCATGTAAACATAGTAAATTACAATCAGAACGTTTTACTGTTTCACACGTTAGTAGTAGCTAAACATGCAACTAAGCATTAAACCTCTGGCTGTACTGATGACTTTGTCTTTAGATTTAGTGCCGGGGTCTCCAACTCCAGTCCTCGTGAGCTGCAGTCCTACAGGTTTTACTGTGAAACACCATCAATGGCTCATTTAAAGGCAGGTGCAGAAGATGATGACAAGTTTAATTTGATTTAAGGGATCAGTACCAGAGAAACACCAAAACCTGTAGGATGGTAGCTGACGAGGACCCCTGCTGATGTAGACTGTACGTGAACGTGTGCAGCATAATGAGAGAAGTTACTGGAAAAACATTATTTAAGCCTTCTGGTGATCTTTAACATTAAATTACATTTCCTTTACTCCATTATTTTTCTCTGTACTGATGTGATATTCCCCACGACCCTTAATTGGACTAAGCGGTTAGGATACTGAATGAATGATGTGATAATAAATCTGACTTGCAAAGTTTGGAAGCTGCATCAGAAAAAGCAGCACCAGATCACATATATCATAATAAACAAGTTTACAACAGCCTCTCCTCAGTTATCACACACGCCCTGCAAAAAATAACAATCCTTATATCAACATATTATTGATATCACCTGTAAGTCTGCAGCTTTTATTCTGAAAACTCCCATAATAAACACACACCATGTCAGCTTCTCACCCCACGAAGCAGCTCTACAGCCTTTCCACACATCCTGACTTTACAGTACTTTTATTCCAGCTGTGTTTACGTTTTTCTGTTCAGTCTTGCAGAGTAAAAACAGACTAAAAGAAAGAATTTGCGCCTCATGGAGCCCACGGAGCAGGAAAACATCACAATGTCGCCACGTAGCGAGTAAAGCAGACACACAGCAGCAAACAAATCCTCGCCTCTCCTCCAGTTTTTTCTCCAGAATTTTATCCTGTTTTCTCCACATAAACGAACATTAGTTCGTATCCAGGATAAGTCGGATTCTCTGATTCTGCAGTTTCACGTTTCAACTAGAAAATGTTGCAGTAAAATACCTTTAACGGAGGTAAAACCAGTCTTTAAACCCAACTTCATTCTCCGAGCAAAATGACGCAGTGTTGCAGTGGAGACTGGATCCGCGCCATTTGCTGAGCGGAAGTGACGTCATGTACGGACTCTTCTTCGTCTTCTCGGTTTCGATGTCCATGCAATGATTTAGTGCAAGTCTGCCACCACCGGGTCAGAAGTTGTTTCTTCTTTTTTTCTGTTTTCTTTCTTTCTTCTTTCAAATCAAATCAAATCAAATTAAATCAAATCCAACTTTTTTTGTATAGCACTTTTCATACAAAAGCATATCAAAGTGCTTAACATTAAAAAATTAAAAACAGTTTCACGTTTAAAAACACACACGCTCACAACCCAACCCTTCCCTGACCATTAATGCCAAAATAAAAACAAATAACTTCAGGATTCTGTCACTGCTGTGAGGAAACAACATCTTGGTCGTCTGTCCAATTCAGGAGCCGTCCCAGGAGTGATCAACAGAGACGTAGCCACAGGGAGTGCCTAGGCCGGGGTCCACACCACAGCCATATGGCTGCAGTGCAGAACCTCGACCAACATCCCTGGCAGGACGACCCCCGCCACAACGACCCCGCTGGTCAAACAGGTGCAGCCCCCAACACGGAGGATCCCCATGAGGAAGAAGAAACACTGGAGCTAAAAGGTTAAAAAGATAAAATAAAGACATACTAAATAAAATAACTAAATCAATAATTCTGTAAGACAATAATTAGAATAAAAAGATTAAACCTAAGTAATATAAATAATAAAATCAAAATAATAAAAAGTACATAAAATATGTCAAAATATAGACATAAAATATGTTATGAATTAGGTCAGAATGATATCTAAAAGATTAGAAATGAATGAAAAAATATATAAATACGTAAATAAATGTATTTGTTTAAAAATAAATAAATACTGCACCGGCTGCACGGTGGAACAGTGGTTAGCACTGTGGCCTCACCGCAAGAAGGTCACTGGTTCAATCCTTGGCTGGGGAGGGGTTTGGTCAGGTTAATTGGTTACTCTAAATTGCCCCTAGGAATGAGTGTGAGTGGTTGTTTGTCTCTCTGTGTGGCCCTGTGATGGACTGGCAAGCTGTCCAGGGTGTACCCTGCCTGTCACCCAAAGCCAGCTGGGATAGGCTCCAGCTTCCCCATGACCCTGAATTGGATTAAGCAGTTCAGAAAATGAATGAATAAATAAATGTATTTGTGTTAAAAATAAATACTTATATTTGTTTAAAAATAAAGAAATAAACAGATGAATAAGAAAATTTTTTTTAAAAATCAAGTAAAAGCTAAACAAAAAAGGCGAGTCTTGAGCCTCTTTTTAAAAACATGTACTGTCTCTGCGGCCCTGAGCTCCTCTGGCAGGTTATTTCAAAGGCAAGGACCATAAAACTGGAATGAGGCCTCGCCGTATGTTTTGGTTCTGACTTTCTTTCCTTCTTTCTTTCTTTTTTTCATTATTTCTTCTTTCTTTATTACTTTCTTTCTTTCTTTTGCTAACTTACTAGCTGTGTCCAAATGTCCACCCTATTCCTGACATAATCCCCGACATAGTCCTCACGCCATGGGTGTCCGAATGTCTGGAGAAAACAAAATTACCCACAATGCATTTTGAAAAGTAGTGAGCATCGATGGCCACCAGACGGGTCAATATAGACCACAATGCATTCCAGGCAGGAGCTCAAAGTGACATGAACATCACAGCAGTTTAAGAAAAAAATACAGGTCATTCATTTTAAATCCGTATTTGTTGAATAAACATGCAACAAAGAATAAAATACATTATAAGAAAATGAAATATTTTCACACGAGTTTGGATTGGATTTGGGAGACGCATGGTGGTTGCCATGGTGACAGCGGTGCCACAAGAAAACAGCCAGCTTTGTGTCCGAATCGCCAACAGAATTCTCTTTCCACTCCTGCTCTCAGCGAAGGCGGACACTTGTCTTTTTGCTCCTGTTTCCTCCCTCTCCTCCCACTCTGGCCTGCGACTTTGTCCTGTCTGACTCGGAGTCTCTTTTTATATCTCTTTACTCAAAATTATATCATGGATTTGATCAGCTGGTCTCTCAACGCAATTCATCAAATTTTCTCAACCCAAAGATCGGGCAGAGGGGAGCCCGCATGTCCTGAGGGGACGCTTCCGGCTGGATACGTTCCGGACTCATGGGCCAGGTGGAGACCGATGCGTCTGGTGGTTCTGTCCTCTGAGGACGTGGAGGATATTTACATCTTTGGATTATTGGTGATCAGGATTCTGCTGATTGCCGCTGGTGGAGTTCTGATCTACCTGAAGATTCGTGAGATTCTGGCAACAACTGGCAGGCTGCCAGAATTCTGCAGCGGTATGGGCCAAGCGAGCAGTGCACAGACTCTTGCATTGACAGGACTCGACCGTAAGCAGGATACCAGTCTGGTCCATACTGGTCATTTGGCCGTGGTCCTGGAGTTGGTCCGCAGAATCGACAACAACATGGAGAAGATGCTCTGCTAGAATCGGTGGAAATTGACCCGCCCCATTCAGCTGTTTGGAGCTGCCAGCCTGAGACCTGCTATGGACTCAAGGCTGAGGGCAAATTGTTTTCCTCTCCTGGAACCCAAACAACAATCATATCTGGATTCAGCTTCCCAACAGCCTTGGGCCGGTGCCCAAGGATTGCTTGAATTTGCATGTGGGTCAAAAATCTTCAACATGACACTTAAAGCACCTCCCAAACATTCCTAAAGTCAAGGAAATAACTTTGCTCATGTTGTGACCTGCAAACAGTTTGTAATGACCTGAGATGCTTGGACCCAGATGACCCAAACTCAAACTGAAAAGTTTGGAAGATTTATTGCCAAAAGTAAATAACTCAACTATTTTCCTGGAGGTGCAGTCCAACAGAAGAAGTGCAGACCCTGAGATGGGCTGAAGATGCTTTACAGAGGGGAGATGTTGTTATTGATGATGTTGGTGCTAACTCTTCTGATGGTAAACATTAGCATCTGAGGCTACATGTGTCCCAGAGCCATTTAGTAAGAGAGTTACGACACTCTTTGAACTCGCCATCACATGGTTCATGAAGCTCTCAAAAGTTCCAAACAGCTCAGCGCCATCAGTCCATTTCAATGGGTTCTGGCGGGAGGCAGCGCAAAATACATCCATTTTTCTCCCAATCTTCCCTCAGTGTTGCCCAAAAATGTGTATTGATTACTATACTGCCTATGTAATTTTATCAAAGCTTTATTTTTGGAAGCAACAGAGACTAAATTTATCATAGTCAACAGAAACGAGATGGTCAACTCACCAATCAATACATTTACAGATTATATTTAGTATAGATATAAACACAAACACACAAGATATATATATATATATATATATATATATATATATATATATATATATATATATATATGGAGGAGTACCAAGGCCTCAAGGCAGAACTGGAGAAGGCCTGGAGGGTGAAAGCAACAGTAGTACCCATAGTGATTGGAGCACTGGAGGCCGTGTCCCCCACACTGGAGAAGTGGCTCCAACAGAAACCGGTGAAACATCAGACATCTCCGTCCAGAAAAACGCAGTCCTAGGAACAGCTAAGATACTGCATAGGACCCTCAAGCTCCCAGGACTCTGGTAGAGAACCCGATGAACAGCCACCCACCCTACCCTGGGGAGATGGGAGGGGTGGGTGAGAGAGGAGGTTTTGTTTTTTATATATATATGGTTTTTTTTAAGTTACAGCAACACCCGTAATGTGTCTTTTATTTGACAAGGTGAAACACATTTCTAACCTCCATTTTAAAACAGATTTTCTATGCATGCTAGCATGGGAACGAGTTAGCACCTGTCTGATCTTACCTTCACATCTATACAGTTTTATACAACAAGAACTAAATCCATGATGTTGTCTCTTGCCAGGATTTGCTGTCGCCAAACGCTCCAGCAATGGAAACCAGTCAGTCTATCTGTTCTAACTGGTGTCAGATGGGAAATGAGCTGAATGGCAGAGATGATCTAAATAAGTAATTTTAAACATATTTTATTTGATTTAAAGGACAAGCGGATGCAGATGCTTTGAATACTGATTTGGGATTAATGTATCAATAATTTATTCGAATTAATGACTTGGGATGAATTTTGAGATACATTTTTTTGATAAATCTAATATAATTAATTATGGAGGACACATTATTACCTCACTATATAATTCATATTTTACTTTTCATTATGTAAACTGAATAAATACACGTGTAACCCTGATTTTTGTTGTTCTAGCCAGAAAACTATTGTAAAATATTAACAGAAATACTAAATTAATCAGAAATATTTATGGTTACTAACATTAAATCAGTTCATCACGTCTTAAAAACACAACTTTTAATCAAACAGAAAACAATAAAACATTTTTATAAAGTATAATTTTATTGTACAGTCTCACAGAGATGGAGAATGTGTGCAAACTGGATGAGAAGGTAATCACAGCAACGTGGAGCTGCTGGGAGGAACTGGGAAGCTTTCTGAGGATGTGACTGGTCGTACTGGAGCACCAACACATTTATATGTTTCATGTTGATGCAGAAGATGGAAAAGACTGGAAAACTACAGCAGCTGCATCAGGCAGAGGAAACCTGGAGGTTCACCAGGCTCTGACATCCACTGAAAAACATTAAATACACATTAATACGATCAAATATGTCTTATTTATTTATTGTTCAATCTCATAACATGCAGATTTATCCAGCAGGACCAGGCTCTCTCTGCATTAATGCTGCTGTTACTGAGGCTTTGTCTCCTCATGGATGTAAAACTCCAACTAAATGAACCTCATTAGTCTCAGAAAAAAAAAAGTATGTCTGTAGTTAATATTATAATGTCTAGTTTACAAACAGGAATTAAAACCAAGGAAAGCCATCACAAAAGGATAAATCTAAAATCCAACAAAAATCTTTCCATGCGAACAAACAACAGTTAATAACTGCAATAAATTCATGGTAAAAACAGATTTACTGATGACGTCTGGCTGCTGTTAGCTAACCACAGTTTAAACTACCACTAGCTTGTAACACAGTTGACTGAATTTGTTGCAGAATATTTAACTAATGACTCACAACGCCAAAAACTGTCCTCATTTCAGCCACTTACCCAAGAAAATGCTTCCAAAACATCGAAAATGAACGACTGTTGTTTAGAACCAACAGCAGCTCCATGAACCACGTGACTTCTGCTTTCCTTTCTTTCTACAGAAGTCTATGGGAGTGTCGTCACTTTCATTGGAACACTCGGGTGTGTCCCAATGTGTCGCATCAATTTGACAGCAGATCTTATTATTGACTAAGAGGTGATGAAAAGAGGCAACCGGTTGATGAACTCCCACCAGTTCCTGAGAATGTTGGAGTTTCCACGGTCTACTTCTGATCTATGAATTACATACGAGTTGTGTGTTTCAGATTGTGAAGGCTTTTAATATTTTCTTTTTAAAATGTCTAAATAAGGTCATGTGATGGGCTGGCGAGCTGTCCAGGGTGTATCCTGCCTTCGCCCATAGATAGCTGGGATACGCTCCAGCTTCCCCGCGACCCTGAATGGATTGAGCGGTTTAGAAAATGAATGAATGAATGTCTAAATGTCTAAATAAGGTCATGTGATGGGCAGGCGACCTGTCCAGGTGTACCTGCCCCTCCCGCTATGTTTGCTGGGAGAGACTCCAGCTTCCCGCGACCCTGAGTTGGAGTAAGCGGCTGAGAAAATGGAGGGATAAAGAGTTTTCATGTGAAACACTTTGGGCTGCTTGATGCAGGAAAAGTGTTTTTAAATCCAATTAGATTTCAAAGTTCAGGAAAGAGGAAAATGTTGAAGCACAGCAGTCCGCAGACAGGTCACCTTTAAATCTAATCTAAAAATGGGATTTGACCAGAAAACTTGAATTGAGCATTAAGACCTGCAGTGTGAACGACGTCTAAGTTTCCGTTTACTAATTTCACAATGAGCATTCCACAACACCTGCAGAGGAGGGTGTTTGGCTGTTCAGACAGGAGACAATTAATGAGTTAGTCATGAGTTTGTTACTCCCACATATTTCTTGAGAAGACTAAAAGCTGTTGGTGATGTTACAATAGACGTTGGCGACTTCTTGACCTCCAGGAATTAACGTATTACCACGGTTTACTTCAGATTCTGTCCGTATTGTGTTGTTTTCATGCTCCTTTCACAAAGCGACAGCTTAAAGAAGACAAGACGAAGATCGTTTTACTACATTTTACTGCAACATATTAACTCAGTGTGTGAGACATCTGTGTGTCTGAGCTGGATTTTATTTTATTCTGGACATCAGAAATGTCACAAATACAGGATTAAATCGTCTTAAAAACATCTCCAGAGTCTGTCTGTTTCTCAGAAAAACACAGAGATGCTGATGCTTCTGAGATGTGTGGTAATTTCCTGCTCGCTGGTCTCTCCAGAAAGATTATTTCTGACTGATAATTATTTTAGACGTCAGCAGCACGAGTTTGCTGCACGGCTTAATGTGCTTTTCAGGGCTGATTTTAAGGTTCTTGTAGTTCGATCCAATCAACTTTATTTAAAAAGCACATTTTAATAACAGAACATCTTTAAAGTGCTGCACTAAATAAAATAAAATAAATTAAATTAAATAAAACAAAGTCATTAAAATAATAAGAACAGGTAAAACAATTTAAAATAAATAAATATCCAATGAAACAACTAAAAAGAACAAATAAAATAAATAAAAGACATGGAAGACCACACAACTCACGCCGTGTTCAAACCTAAAGAATAAAAAGTGTCCTTTAGACTGAAAACATTCCACTGGTTGTTTGTAAATTCTTACTGGTTTTGAGCTTATTTACTGGTCTTATTTATCTGACCACCTGGTAAGTGATCAGGTTTTGTGGACCAAGAGGTCCTCCGGTACCGGCCCGTTATGTGTTTCTAAAGTCAGAATCAAGCTGTTGGAAGAGGGTGTGGATGGGGTCTGGGTGGGAGGGAGAGGTTTTGGGGTAGAGGGATCTGGTGCTTATCCACGATGGTTTTTTTCCAGGGTGGTCTGGTCCCATTGGGTTCCTGGTCAGGGCTCTGCTGGGGGATGTGGGTGGTTCTTGGTCCTAAGTGTCCGTATACTATACTTATATACTGTCATCTAGAACTGCCTTCTTCCACCTGCGTAATATTGCAAAAATTAGGGGCATCTTGTCTCAGAAAGATGCAGAAAAACGAGTCCATGCCTTTATTGCTTCCATACTGGATTACTGCAATTCCTTATTTATGGGTTGTCCCAAATATGCCCTGAAAAGTCTCCAGCTGATCCATAATGCTGCAGCGAGGGTTCTGATGAGGACTAGCAGGAGACATCATATTTCACCAGTTTTAGCCTCTCTACACTGGCTCCCTGTTAAATCTAGAATAAAGTTTAAAATTCTTCTCCTCACA
This sequence comes from Telmatherina bonti, assembly GCF_933228915.1. Classification (NCBI taxonomy): domain Eukaryota; kingdom Metazoa; phylum Chordata; class Actinopteri; order Atheriniformes; family Telmatherinidae; genus Telmatherina; species Telmatherina bonti. The sequence continues at coordinate 4,719,754 of NC_136611.1, read as the reverse complement.
TATAAAGCTCTCCATGACCAAGCTCCATTGGACATAAAAGATCTTATAGTTCCATATATTCCAAATAGAGCACTTTGCTCTCAGACTGCAGGTTTACTGGTGGTTCCCAGAGTCTCAAAGAGTACTATGGGAGGAAGGGCCTTTAGCTATCAGGCTCCTCTCTTATGGAACCAGCTCCCACCGTGGGTTCGGGAGGCAGACTCCCTCCACACCTTTAAGATGGAGCTGAAAACCTTCCTTTTCCATGATTCTTATAGTTAGGATATGAGCATCTCCTGAGTTGGAGTCTGCATGTACGGGACCCAACTGTCCAGGTTCTGCTCATTGCTCTTATAGTTATGGGTAGTCTAGCCATCCATTACTTATGGGGATGTTACCTGATGCACTGAGAAGTACCTCGCTCTATTTCTCTAATGTATTAATGTATAAATATATGACAATATGGCCGTCTCTAACTTATTTCTCCTTTTTTCCGCAGGTCTTCCTGAATAAGTGCAGTTGTACATGTTGTTCTGTCTTTCCTGTCCTCTCCACCCCAACCAGTCGAGGCAGATGGCTGCCCTCCCTGAGCCGGGTTCTGCCGGAGGTTTTCTTCCTGTTAAAGGAGAGTTTTTTCCTTCCCACTGTCGCCTCGTGCAGCTCAGGATGGAGGATTGGATCCAAGTCATGACTCAATCAGTTGGTTTCTATTATAGGATATGTATGAACTGGCTGAAATGATGTGTGTGTAAAGTGTCCTGAGACAACATTGTTGTGAAGTGGCGCTGTACAAATAAAGTGGAGTTGAATTGAATGTTGTTTTGTAAATGCTGTTGCCGAGACTACTTTCATTTCTGTCCTTTTGTGTCTTTACTTGTCCTTTTTACCTTTCTGCTTCATTTTTTCTGTTGTGAGAACTAAAACGCACGGTGAGCCCTCATTCCAACGCTCCGGCCTTCGGCTGTGGAACGTCCTGCTAGAGAACCTCTGGTCTGCTGATGTTTTTAATAAGAGGCTCAAAACCAAAACTTTCATTCAGCTTTTAGCTGAATTTTCATTTATTTACTTATAGCCATTTTTATCTCATTTGTTTTGTCATCAGTTTTATAGATTTTACAGACAGTAAGGATGGATGGGAGTCCGTGGGCGTAGAGGTTGGTGAGGAGTGTGGACATGTGCTTTGTTTAAATGTGTGAAATATTCAATGACTTGTGTGTTTTTAAATGGCTGTTGTGTTGCTTGGTGCAAAAAGAGTTCTTTATAAATCTAATTTATGAATGAAGTTTGACTTGAAAGTTCAGTAAAGAGGAAAACCTTCAATCCTTTCCTTTCCACGCCAACAGCTCTCAGATCAACTCCTACACAGGGAAGAGATTACATCTAAACTGCCATTTTCTGATTTCACAATCTGCAGAGGAGGAGGTTTTTGTCCTGAACTCTGGATGAGCAGAGGTGTGGGGGCTCAGCAAAGATTGAAACTACAGTTGTTTAAATAAAATAAATTTTTACTCTTTAAAAGAGCAAGAAAATAAACACGTTTAAACTTCACAGCTGTAGTTTGGAGTTCAGAAAAACTTCTGGTTTCTTTGTGTGTCTGATGAACTTTGTGCACGTTATTCTCCACCTGTGTTTCAAGCTGCATGTCTGAGGTATTTCACATGGTGACTACATACAAACTAAACCTCTGGAACGTTGATGATCAGCTGTCAGCACACCTGGATGCTGCTTCGAAGGCAGCGGCAGAAGCAGGACCACGATGAGAGGCGTTAAAAAACAGCTTTTCATGAAAAGGTTGCATCACCGTTTTCTGTGGAATTCAGGGCCGGTATTTGTTAATTAGGCAGTTTGATCAGTGCTAAGCATATATCCTGGGTGGACACACCCCCAATGCAGGTATAAAAGGAGACGTCAGCTGTGTTGGCTTCACATCTACAGACCCGGTCCTCTAGGAACCTCCCGGTCCAGTTCACAGAGGTGAGATGTGTTGGAGAAGTGATGAGTTACTGGCTGAAGACAGATTTAATCCCTCTTGTCATGTTTGATTGTACTTCTGTTTTCCTCTAAAGATTTGAGCACCTTCAGGCGAGAAGATGATGGATTACAGAGTGACCTTTCACACCGGAGATCTGGCTTTTGCCTGGATGGTCGGCTATGTTGAGGTCAACTTGGTCGGCACAGACGGCGAAAGCGGACCACACCAGCTGTCCAAATGGGTTCCATCCTACCTCAGAGGCGTAAGTTTCTCTTTATCTGGATGTTTTTAGATTAAACGGCCCCCCCGTGGGCTAGCAGGACAGATCATGTCCACATCTGGTCCCAGTTCAGGTGCGATAGAAACATTTCTGAACTATTTTTCAGGTTTTTTTGCTCATAATGCAAAAGAAAAGAACCAGGTGACCCCACAGACTAAACTTATTTTTCCTCTAAAAAGTCACATGACCCAGAAGTTGTGTCTGCTTTGTCTACGCCGTGTTCACCATCTTCATCAGTCCACCTCGAGTCAAACATTTCCTAGATTTCTTTCACGTCTGCGTGAAGGAAACTAAAGCTGATTTGATGTGATGCAGGATGCTTCTGTTCCCACGGAAACGGAGCAGCTGGGTTGATGGTTTGAACCATCAACCCAGTCCAGTCTGCTGGATTCCTCCACAGAAACCAGTTCCAGGTCAGCCTGGACTCTGGCAGACGTGAAACCAGCTCCTTCCTCTGAACATCGGCTTGTTGCGCTGACGGCTCTGAATCCTGTGGAAATCATTTTAAAGCCACGTTAAGCTTGAACTGGGAAACCAGTAGAGATCCAGCTCAGCACACTGATGTCCACGTTGCCGTCATGTTTTCAATCTTTTCCGTCTCTTCTAGGTGTCGACCTTTAATGTGTCCTGCTCCCAAAACATTGGCCAGCTGGTGCTGATAAAGATCAGAAAAACATTCTCCTTGCCCAGGGTAGGTTGGTTCCTTGCTAAGATGGAAGTGAAATCCCCCATCGGAGTTGTCTTCAACTTTCCCGTCTACCAGTGGATCACTGACAGCGAGGAGCACATCTACCGGGAGGGGAAAGGTTTGTGGATCTGGACACGTCTTGCTGAGTCCAGACGACCTGAAGCCACACAGTGAAGTCATGAAAATCTTTCTTTTCAGCTCTGTTAGCGGCTGATGAAACAACGGAGCAAGCTAAGGAGGCACGGGTGAGGGAGCTCGATGAACGGAGGACCGACTACAGGTCTGGAAAAGTCCTTCCCATTCAGCTGAACACATTATGTTAATGCAAACTTCAGCTGATGGTAGCTGAGTCACCACATGCAGGGTTTATTCCAAGGCCTTCTTGTGTTTTTCCAGCTGGAAGGAGTATAAAAAGGGAACTCCTCACTGCATCCGGGCAGACACTGTGCGGGATCTTCCTCTTGATGAGCACTTTTCTGACACTAAGCAGGCAGAGTTCGCATACAATCTAGTCAATGGGTGAATTTCTGTCCCATATGTCTTATTTATCTACAACCTGAAACAATTTAAAGCTCTGTTCTGAAATAACTGGTTTTCTTTTCTAGACTGGTGAAGCTGGGACTGACAGATATTGCTGAGTGTAAGAACAGCTGGACCAACATTCATGATATGGAGCGACTGCACAACTGCCATCGGACTAAAATAGGAGGTACTGTTATTTCACACTGATACACAACACAATCCACTGCGAGTTTTAACTGTGCAAGACAGAATAAAATTCTCTTTTTCCAGACTACGTCTGTGAGCACTGGAAGGACGATGCTTTCTTCGGCTACCAGTTCCTGAACGGCATCAACCCCATGTTGATCAAACGCTGCAGAGACCTGCCTCATAACTTTCCTGTCACAGATCAGATGGTTTTCCAGGATCCTCAGTTCACCCTGGATGATGAGTTGAAGGTAACTGGAGGTGTTTTTCTCTCTGACTTTACATTAAAATGTCATTAAAATGTCGCCACCTGCAGGTCAGTTGTTCCTCTTACTGAACACACCTGGAGCGAGGCGGCTCTGGCCTGTGTGACCTGTACGAGACAAACATACCAAAACATCCCACAACTATCATTAAAGTTTTATCTTTTGGAGTTTATTAAACACAGATGTTTTTGTAAGAGTTAGAAGAGCAAAGAGGAAATCCCATCTGCTCCTGCAGCCGTTCCTGAAAACGGATCTGATCGTTCCCACGCTGGCGGTGATCGTTCACGTCACGTCGAGACGGGACGAAAACTTCCTGAAAGAAAGTAGATTAAAACTTATCCTGTTAACCGTTCCACGCATCGTGTCCATCTATTAGAAAGCTGTTTTCTCGTAGATTCACAAGTGAGGAAGATATTTTTGTAATTTTGCCACTTCAGTGAGTGTCAGAGTTTCCCAACACACCGCCACTCACTGAGGAATAAACAATATGGTAAAAACTGTCATACATACACGTACATGTAATTACCAGCTTTACCTCCGCGATAAACAGGACAAGGAAATAGTACTACCGGTAGTCAATTTTTGATAAATTATTTCTATTATATAGATATATTATTTCATAAATAATTCTATAGATCAAGTAAAAAAACAAAAAAACAAAATTAAAAGTGAAATAATATTAAAGACAGAAATGTGTCTCTGTACATTTCTGTAGAAGTAAAATGTTACATGTGATAAAATGTGGAACTGATTTGAGTTTACTGTAATTATTTTACTTTTATTTGGAATATTTTACATTTTTAATGTCCTCTGATGTGTTTTTTTTTTTTTTTTTACTGTGTTTAGTTAGAATTCTGCACATTGTGGCACTTTACTGTTTTTAAAGTACGTTATAAATAACGGATCGTGACCGAAAGAACGAGATCTCGTATACAGGCGGCTGAAATGGGTTTCCTCCGCAGGGTGGCCGGGCTCTCCCTTAGAGATAGGGTGAGGAGCTCGGTCATCCGGGAGGAGATCAGAGTAGAGCCGTTGCTCCTCCACATCGAGAGGAACCAGTTGAGGTGGCTCGGGCATCTGGTCAGGATGCCTCCTGGACCTCCCTGGTGAGGTGTTCCAGGCACGTCCCTCTGGGAGGAGACCCCGGGGAAGACCCAGGACACGCTGGAGGGATTATATCTCTCGGCTGGCCTGGGAACGCCTCGGGATCCCCCCCGCAGAGTTGGCAAATGTGGCTGGGGAGAGGGAAGTCTGGGCTTCCCTGCTTAGGCTGCTGCCCCCGCGACCCGACCCCGGATAAGCGGCACGAAGATGAAGATGAAGTTATAAATAGAGTTACATTGCATTGATTTTTAATAATTCTTGTATCAGAGTGTTAATCTTTGCGTCCATGTCAGGTGTGTGCACGTGAGTGATCCATGTCAGGTGTGTGCACGTGAGTGAAGTCAATCTTTGCTTCTGATTTTCCGACAGAAAGGAAACCTTTTCCTGTGCGACTACAAGGTTCTGGATGGCGTGCCAGCAAACATCATCAACGGGCAGCCGCAGTACCTGATGGCTCCTCTGGTCCTGCTGCACAGGACTCCTGATGACAAGCTGATGCCCATCGCCATCCAGGTGAGACCAGTCATCACCTGCAACCTCCTGAACATTTCAGATGAGCTCAGTTACTCGGTGAGGTCAGGTTGTTATTGATCTGTGTTGCTGAGTTGAACTGTGCTCCTCCTGCAGCTGAAGCAGGCTGAAGCGTGGGACAACCCCATCTTCACCCCCGCTGACTCCATGTACGACTGGCTGTTGGCGAAGATTTTTGTGCGAAGTGCAGATTTTAACCTGCATGAGCTCAATGCTCACCTGCTGCGCACACACCTGCTGGCGGAAGTTTTCACCGTCTCACTGCTGCGTAACCTCCCCAAGGTGCACCCCCTCTACAAGGTACCTGGAGCTGCTCCCGCCATCTGCTCTTGCCAGCACAGAGATGCTGATGCTTTTCTTTCCAGTAGATTAGATTACTGTAACGCCCTGCTCTCTGGTCTTCCTAAAAAGTCTCTTTCCAGCCTACAATTACTACAGAATTCAGCGGCACGAGTTCTGACGAGGACCAGAGGGCGGGAACACGTTGCACCAGTTTTAAAATCGCTGCATTGGCTTCCTGTGTGCAGGAAGGATTGATTCTAAGATTCTTTGACTTGTTTATAAATGTCTTAATGGTCTTGGGCCTTCTTATTTATCTGACCTTCTTTTTAATTCTGAGCCTTCGCGGACCCTGAGGTCTTCTGGTACCGGCTTGTTAGTGGTTCCTAAAGTCAGAACTAAGACATACGGTGAGACCTCTTTCCATTATTCTGGTCCTGGACTGTGGAACCACCTGCCAGAGAGCCTCAGGGCCACACCTTTTTAGCTTAGCATTTAACTGAATTTTATTTTATTTTATTTAACTACTCTTATTTTACTTCATTCATGATTTTATTTATTTTTAAATTATTTCATTTGATTTCTTATTTTTAGTACATTTTTGTGAAGTCATTTTATGTACTTTCATTATTGTTGCTCTTATTTCTTCTTACTGTTTCTTAAGGTTATTTAACTCCAGTGTTTTCCTTCAGGGGATCCAGCACGCTGGAGGCCCTGCCTGTTTGGTCTGGGGGCTGTTGTCATGGTGACCACTGCTGTTTGGGTGGCCTGGGAGTGGTGCGGTTGCCATGGCAACGGCCCTTATAAGCATTTATTTGTTTTATTAACCTGCATTCAGTTAAAAAGACAGTATTCAGGGAATGATGTAATTCGGGGAATGTGGGGGTGGGGGTGTGAGGGGGAGGGTGGTGTTTGCTCTCTGTCCTTGTGTGTGTGTGAGTGTGTGGAAAGAGCTTGCGTCTTTATTGTCTTTAAATGACTTGTTATCTACTGTTTGTTTTAATACTCATGACTTAATTTTTTTCTTGTGAAGCACTTTGTGTTGCATTAAAAGTGCTCAAGAAACAAAGTTTGATTTGATTTGATTTGATTTGATTTGATTTGATTTGATTTGATTTGATTTGATTTGATGTGCACGCTCACGGCGTGATGAATCTGATGCTAAACGGACTTCCTGTTGTCTCTCTTCCAGCTTCTCATCCCTCACACTCGCTACACTCTGCACATCAACATCTTAGCTCGAAATAATCTCATATCTGAGAATGGAGTCTTCACCAAGGTACGGCAGGATGGAGATGTACTGTAGAGAAGGACTTTGTTTCCTGGTCTAACTGGGATTTTTCTGCTCTGCAGTACGCAGCTTCTGGTGGAGAAGGGATGCTCATCATCCTGCAGAGATCCCTGTCCTCGCTGACGTACAGGTCCCTCTGCATACATGATGACATGGAAGATCGTGGACTGGAAGATGTTCCAGGCTTCTACTACAGAGAAGATGGACAGAAGCTCTGGGACATCATTCACAGGTTCCAGCAGCTGTAACTGGTGCAGTCTGACCTGCTGCAGCATCCGTCAGAAAGCTTTTACTGCTCATGCTTGTTCAGTTGACGGTTTGTCTGAAGTAATGCTAATGGAGGAAGCTCACTTGATGCAACGGCTCCACCAAGAAACTAAAACATCAGAAGTGACGTTCTGACTTGTCGCCAGTGTTAAAAATCCTAACAAACGCTATTGTGTCTTTGTTTAAATAGGTTTGTGGAAGACATTCTCAGGTTCTACTACAAGACTGATGCGAGGATGCATGAGGACACAGAACTGCAGAGCTGGATTGGCGACATCTATGAACATGGATTCCTGTCCAACGAGGCCACAGGCGAGTAAATCTGATGATGATGGCCGGGCTGGATGCGAACATCGTGCCTGACAGGAAGGAAAATAAAACATGGATGTTTGATCGGCGCACACAGGCGTCTGTCCCCGGACTTTATAAACCCTTGTTGTGTTTGCGCCTGCTTGTAACAACCAGAAGTTATTTTTCATGTTGAACATGGATTATTTATTTTAATGTCTTTCATAGAAGCAGATGTGAAGAAGCTGAAGAAAAGAGAGTTATTAGAGATTAATGAAGGTTTTTCTAACCTGCTGAAGAAACAGGATGAGAAAAAACACTTGTTCACCGCGTTCCGCTCGTCGATCGTTTGTTAAAAAAACAGCCAAAGGAGAATTGTACAGAAAATATCACTTTGGATATGACCACCTTATTGAAGCCAAAACCATAGACTGTATATTAAAAAAAATGGGCGGAGCCTCCGTGACGTCACCCGTAGGTTTCTGAAGAGCTGAATTGAAGCTTGGTGGGCGGTTCCTGCCATCACCATCTTGGTAGGGGCATGCGTGTCGTCTCGCCCGGAAAATACAAATATGGGCAAAGAGGTGGAGCAGAAGTAAACATGTTTATTTCTGCTGTGAAGTTGGTCTTTTAAACATGGGAGTCTATGGGGATTCGCTCTGTTCCCTAGTGGATGAAGGGGGAACTGCAGTTTTACAAACTTACACAAACTTAACTTTTAACTGCTGAAGGATCCATCCATCTTTCATATACGGTCTATGGCCAAAACACAGGAAAAGAACGACCATTTTCCTTGGAGAGGGTCTTGGCTGCAGCCTGGAAAATGAGGCGGGGCTGGATATTGGGCATTGTTGGACGTCAGCCTCAACATTTTGATTGGATTAACCCCAACTCTAACCCTAACCCCACGCCCATTTGATGTCCAACCCTGCCCCATTCCCCACGCTGCAGCCGGGGGTTATTGTTTCCTGGTGGCCCGACATGTTTATGGGCTCAACAGTGTCCTGACTGGTCTCGCTGGTTCAGACTAGTCAAATTCTCAACTTAGTGCTAAATTCTCAACTTATTCCCAGTTTATGTAACTTTTCTCCTCTGGAACAGCTGAACTCACGAACTCTCTGCAGCTTCTCTGTGGCAGAGAAGTCCAGTCTGCTCACCTGAATGCTTTTTTCCTACATGTCAGGAATTCCAGAGAAGTTTTCCACTGTGGACGACTTGGTCAAGTTCGTTACCATGGTGTTGTTCACCTGCTCAGCACAGCACTCAGCAGTTAACACGGGACAGGTGAGTTCTTGTCATTTTCCCAGAATTCTCTGAGAAGCTTCAACATGTGGAACTCTGGAGTCAGTCCGAGTCCAGCGGCAGCCAGCAGGAATGATGTTGCCGCTGATGAAGTTAGGAAGTGAGCAACACGTTCAGCTGTAATGGAAGCCCTGGTTGTTGATGTGTTTGCGTATCAGGTGTGTATAACCAGGCTCTGATGCTGCTGTCTGGATGAGATTCATGCATCCGCCTGGATCTCCACCAGAAGCATCAATGGGACTGAGACGCGCCGCTTCAGAGATGCATCGGCGGTTAGCGTTACTAATGCGTTCATTCTCTGCAGTTTGACTATGACGGCTGGATGCCCAACACTCCCAGCACACTGAAACAACCCCCACCAACCACTAAGGGGACCACCACAGAGGCTGACATCCTGGAGACTTTCCCTGAAATGGGGACGACCGTGATGAACATGACCACTCTGTGGCTGCTCAGCACACAGTCCACTGACACAGTAAGTAAAACATGTCTCCGACCACATTAACATTGCCTGAAGTCACTTCAGGCGTCAAGCTTTATTCTTTCTAAAAATGTTGAAAAGATGTGTCTGGTGACGGCTCCAGTCATCGTGAGAAACGCACACGTCCTTTCACTTCTCAGACTTTATGTATCAGTACATAAAAACCAGCAGGTCCAGCATCGTAGCAGGAAAACCTGCATTTATCTCCTGGTACTGCAGCAAGTAGAGCAGGGATCCTCAGACCTGGTTTCCCTGCTGCAACACACCTGACTCAGGACTTGTGCAGAGCTTGATGTCTATTAAATTCAAATGAAAACTAGGATCTGTGTGAAAGCTGCAAGCCAGATTATTTTCTGTTGCTTTCGGGGTTTGGAAACTTTTTAAGCTTTGGCTGATTCAGGAAAACTGATTTTCATGTGTTCCATGTGAGGACAAATGGACAAAACCCTTACAGAGGAACATCCGGGACGAGCTGCATGTGCACCTGATGTAAATATTGTCTGAGTAGAACCTGATCAGATTTAAGCCAACGTGTGTCGGGACTTGGTCATGCTGACATTCGAAACGTGCTGCTGTTCACCAACTTGCAGCTGGACTTAAAGTCTCACCGCTGCATTTAGTCTGGTGTCCATAAGTCATTTTCTGCACCACTTGGTCCAATTCAGGCTAGCGGGAAGCTGGAGTCTATCCCTGCAATTATTGGGCGAGAGGCGGGCACACCTGGACAAGTCGCCAGTCCAGGTGCGGTGCACGCTCCCGATGTAGTGCAGTGGCGGAAGGCGGGGCTTAATGCGGAAGAGTCTCAATCCACTCGTTTTGCCCGCAGGCTGATCTGACAGCCTACGGAGAGGGTCGGTCTGAAGTAAATAAAGCGGTTTGTGACAATAACTCCATCAATCCCAGCCCTTCTGGTCTCAGAAATAAAAATAAATTAGCCTGAAATGCACAGAATAGTTCCACTTTAAGCTTGTCTCCTATAAATAATGACACCATGTGATCAGTTTTCTCGTCCATTTGAGGCGGGAGCTCCTAACTTTTACCGCCTGATGAGGAGGAAATGCACTTTAATATGTTCTGATGAGTAAAACCTGAGAATGAACTTTGTTTTTCACATGACTGCAGACAGAAAGGGCTTCTCTGAAGCCCATCAGCTTCAGCGCTGATTAACGTTAAACACTAAATGTGTCTTTGGTTCCATCAGCGCTACTTCGGTGAATACCCGGAGGACCACTTCACTGAGGACCGTCCCTGCCAGTTGATAAAGAAGTTCCAAGCGGAAATTAAAAAGTTTACAGAAGAAGTCAACACCAGGAATGAGGGCTTGGAGGTGCCGTACACATACCTGGACCCACAAGTGTTTGCAAATAGTGTGAGCATTTGAATACTGGAGAGTGGGACTCCTCAGCTGCCTGTGGAAAAGGGAGAAATGTGGGAAGGGAAGTGGTACAGACTGGGTGCTGTGGTTTTAATGGATGTTGTGGTGGAGGTAAATTTCTGTTTGGGGTTTGACGCAAACATCCATCAGAAGAGAATAATGTAGAAGCAGAGACTGTGAGATAATCTTTTTCTGTCTTACTTACTTAATGTTTATTTGCTTTGCATCAATGATCAGATAATAAACCCGACATTGTGTCCACTGGCTTCTTTCTGAGTTGTACTTGTTATAAAAAATGTGTTATTGTTGTTTTGTCTGGTTTATTCAGCTTAATAAAGATGTGAGAAGTGAAAACAACATGTCACTGCAGCTTTTCTTAAACTTAATGATCATATTATTAGATTAATTCTGTTGCTAGACATTTGTATTAATTAGGTAATAACATGTAATTGATTTTAACACTGTAGTCTACATCAGTATTATTTAAAGATGCATTACGTAACTTTCTGACATTAACATTCCACGTTCCGGACTTGTTCGAAGACACATTGACGTGTATTTCTGGAGCCGTCTCCTTATCATGGTGGAGGGGTTTGTGTGTCCCGAAGATCCTCGCAGCTATGTTGTGTGGGGCTTTATGCCCCTGGTAGGGTCACCCATGGCAAACAGGTGTCTAGGGGAGGGACCAGACCAAGCACGGCTCGTAGACCGCTATGATAATGACAAACATTGGCACAAATGTTCTCTTGCACGGATGTGAGTCACCGGGACCCCCCTCTGGAGCCAGGCCTGGAGGCGGGGTACGAGAGCGAGCGTCTGGTGGCCGGGCCTTCACCCATGGGGCCCGGTCGGGCTCAGCCCGAAAGGGTTACATGGACCCCACCTCCCGTGGGCTCACCATCTGCGGGAGGAGCCGTAGGGGTCGGGTGCAATGTGAGCTGGGCGGCAGCAAGGGGCGGGGACCCTGGCGGTCCGATCCCCGGCTGCAGAAGCTGGCTCTAGGGACGTGGAACGTCACCTCTCTGGTGGGGAAATGTTTCATGTAAACGTTTATTCAGAATTATTTTCATGTAAACTCATAGAATACTTTAATTCAGAATTATTTAATTCCGAATTAAAAAACATTACGTAACCGTAGCCGATGTAGCGACACAAAACCTCTCTGCGGTACGAATTCTTTATAGGTCCCAAAGTATCAAAATACTGGTTTATTGATAGTCAGGAAACTTCATTGGAGACAGTGAGGTGCAAACAAACTGCATTTATTTTGTCAGCATCAAAACAATACAAACAACTAATGAGTCAAAACTTACGTCAAGCCTGATTTTACTCTGTATGGAAGCTGCTTGGTTACCAGTCAGGGCATCGCCGATCCCTTTCCACCTGACTTTTTAACCCCTCAAGCCGCAGGGCTCTGCCCGGGCCCTTTTGGGGGGTTTTTTGTGTTTTTTTTAATATAAAATCTTGTAAAATCTATTAGACACTTCATATTTCAATATTACTGTGCATGTCTGGTCCATCATCTGCCTACCAGTCTATCAGTAGTATTGAAGTTTGGTATCAATGCTTTTCTGATAATAATTATATATTAACTATGTTTAATATCCACCAGGGCTGTGAGAGACTTCTCTTTTGAGACTTTAAAACAAACACAGACACAAAAATAAAACAACCAAACACTGTTTTGCACAAGACTGTCACCATGCAAGGAACCGTTATTTGAAATTTAAAGAAAAACTTCATCTGCAGCATGGTGAGTTTTGCAGATGCATCCATGTGTCCGAATGCCACATGTACAAATGTTCACACTTTTTCACCCTTCAATCAGCTGTTTTATTAAAACAATCCGTTTTACTTCAATCAGAAAAAATGTGGACGCAGCAACTGTCTGCTTCATGCTTTTCCGCGTTAACCACGCCCACCTCAAATATCCAACAAATCACACAATACTTCTCAAAGCGCCAAAAGGAAAAGGTTCTGCAAGCCTGATGTCTCAAGAACTGTCTTCCATCAGAATTATGCCATTTTCTACAAGAACAGGAAATATGTCTCGCTGTTCGTGGAAGATGTTAGCAGGCAGTAAGTGGTAGAGTTTTCAGCAGGACCTGGTCTAATGTGGTCTTGGTCCCTAAAAACAGTGAATTTGCCCTTCATATATTACAGATCAGAACCAACTTCAACAGCAGGCTACTTTTCTGAACATTTCTCCCATCCATGCTCAGATATAGTTAAAACAAAACAAAAACAACAAAGTGACCTGATGGCAGCATGTCACTTCAGACCTGCTGGAGGTGGGAGTTGAAGCTCACGGGGAACTCTGACGGATGTTCCCAGCAGACCCTCACGACTTTTGTTTAGAATTATGTGGCATAAACGAAAACATATCTATTTAGTCAACAACACATTATTTACATTAGTCGTCTTACAGAACGACACCGCCTAAATAACTTATACCTTACAGGGTAATGGTCTCTCTCCAGTCTGAATTTTCTTATCACAAAATCTCTCCTCATTCATCACAGCTGAATTCTCCATTTTCATGTGTTTTTTTTCAAGTGTGTTTTGATGAGAAACCCAACTCCCCACTCATTGCAGCTCAACGACTTGGCTTGTGCGTGGATTCTCATGTGCCGGTTTAAGACTCTATTATCACGGTATCTCTTTCCACATTCGTTACAGCTGAACGGTCTCTCTCCTGTGTGGGTTCTTATGTGTTTGCTGAGGTTTGTCTTGCGACTAAACGTTTGTCCGCATACATCGCAGCTGAATGCTCTCTCTCCTGTGTGGATTGTCATGTGTTGGTTCAGGTCTGTCTTGTGGATAAATCTTTGTCCACACTCATTACAGCTAAAGGGTCTGTCTCCTGTGTGGATTCTCATGTGTCGGGTTAAGTGTTCCTTTCGATTAAATTCATGTCCACATTCCACACAGCTGAATTGTCTGTGTACTGTGTGGATTCTCATGTGTCGTCTTAAATGGGAATTGCAACTAAATCTCCGTCCACACTGACCGCAGCTCAACTCTCGGTCTTCTGTGTGGATTCTCATGTGCTGGCTAAGATATATTTCATGACTAAAGGTTGTACCACAAACATCACAGGGAATTTTCTGGATGTTTACATTTTGTGTCACACTTTTCTCACGGTTTAAACAACTCAAAGGTCTTTTTGTTAAGTGTCTCTGAAGTGATTCCTGGTTGTGAAACTCTTCATCACATTCAGGGCAGCTGAAGGATTTCTTGGCGGTGTTGCGCTCCACATCGCTGTTCACACCTGACCCATGCGCCCCGTTGTCGTTCCAGCTTTTATCACCATCTTCCATTTCAGATCTGACATGTGACAAACGTATCCCAGAGGAGCTTGAAGCTGTGCCGTCTCCATTTGGTTGTAAAGAACTGTTTGTTTCATGCTCACTGGTTAGTTCTGGAGCTCCACACACCTCTTGATTAGGTTTTGATTTAATCCGTTCAGCTGCAAAGTTGGTTGGAGCCTCCACCTCCATGTTATTCTCTATTTTTAATTGAAGAACATGGGGTGAATATAACCAAGAAAGTGGTTTAATTTCATCATCGTCACTGTTCAGAGGAGCAAAGTCACTGTTTAAAGTTGACCCATGCGCCTCGTTGTTATTCCAGTTTTTCATTTGAGGTCCGAAATGCGATGAATTTATCACATCGCAGCTGAATGGGTCGTCCTCTGTGTGGTTTCTCATGTGTTGATTTAAGTTTGCCTTTCTGCTAAATCTTTGTCCACGTTCTTCACAGTGGGGCTTGTTCCCTGTGTGGATTTTTATGTGTTGGTTTAAGTTTTTTGTGCAAATAAAGCTTTTCCCACAGTGTTCACAGCTATATGGTCTGTCTTTTGTGTGGGTTCTCATGTGCGCCTTAAGGTACATTTCATGGCAAAAGATTCTGTCACAAACATCACATTGAAGAGTGTTTTTCCGTGTGGGGATACTTTGCTGGTTGTTTACGACGACTCTACGTTTCACACTGTTCATACAGCTCAAGGGCCTTTTAGTTGAGTGCTTCTCGAGTGATTGTTTGTCATGAAACTCTTCGCCACATTCAGGGCAGCTGAAGGATATCTTGGCGGTGTTGAACTCCACGTCACTGTTTCCACCAGACCCATGTGCCTCGTTGTCGTTCCGGGTACGATCACCATCTTCCATTTCGGATCTGACAAGTGACAAACGTATCCCAGAAGAGCAAGAAGCCGCTGTGTCTTCATTTGGTTGTAAATAACTGTTTGTTTCAAGATCACTGGTTAGTTCTGGATCTCCACAGAACTCTTGATTTGGTTCTAATTTAATCGGTTCAGCTGGGAAGTTGGTTGGTGCCTCTTCCTCCATGTTATCTTCTGTTTTTATCTGAATAAGATGGGGTAAATATAACCAAGGTTGTCTTTCTTTTTCATCATCTTCAGTCTTTAGGGCCACGTCGCTGTTCACACCCGACCAATGTGCCTCGTTGTCACTCCAACTTTTATCACCATCTTTCATTTCAGATCTGACGTGTGACAAATGGATCCCAGAAGAGCTTGAAGCTGTTCCGTCTCCAATTGGATGTAAATAATTGTTTGGGTCTTGATTACTGGCTAGTTCTGGTCCTCCATAGTCCTTTCTATCAGCTTCTAATTTAATCTGTTGAGTTGGGAAGTTGGTTGGTGCCTCTACGTCTGCATTATCTTCAGATTTGAGTCCAAGAAGACGAGCTAAATATAACCAAGGTTGTGGTTCTTTATCATCTTCACTCTTGAGAGGAGCAGTCATCATTGGTACATTCTCCACCACATCATCGCCTTCATTACTTGATCCTGATTGGGCCATAGTTCCTGTGGTTGACATTTATACAAGGAACCTTTCTGTGGTCACCAACAGCTGCTGCACATCTGCAGGGAAATTTAAAAGAAAGATAATAGTTAGATTTAAATACCATTAAAAACTCCTCAACTCATCCCCTCAGAGCTTCTTCAGTCACAACTTTTGTGACAAACAATGTTACATAAAAACTTGGTAAAGATAGAAAGCTTATTACCAGCTCAGTATCATATATTAATAAACACCAAAGCGCTGCGACAAACAAGTGGTTACGGGAGCTGACAAACTCATCTGTCATTTTACTTGGCTCTGGTTTATGATGGACATATGTGTCATTCAGTTTCATTCCTTATGTCATGTGATCTCCTAAAACAGCTTAGCTAAAGCAACTGAGTTAGACAACTTCTGAACATTAAGTTCAGGAAACATAATGTAAAATTTAGATTTCTAATCCAACTTTATTCTGAAAGCATTTATATTCCCACTCAGTCATAATTATTTAGTCATATAGTTCACCTTTTAACCGACTTTTATTGCTGTAGTGAAATGCTATCAAACGGGTAATTTACAGATTATTATTATCGATAATTTCATGCCACTACGATCCCTCTTCTTTTGGACATTAAATAAAAGCTTAAACCTGAATTACTGTCATAATTGCTGTTTAAAAGTGTAAAGTGTAATTGGGCTGTTACACATCACTTCAACACTGAAAATGAGGCCAATTTTAATGTTTTCCAACATTATATGTGAGAAAAATCCTTGTAAAGTAAATCAAAGACCGTCTGTTGCTGCATAAGAATTAAAGCAAAAACTTATGTAAAGTCTTTTAGCAACAGAATGGTATTTATATTCCACCAATCATCCCTAAGAAAAAAAAAAGTTGTATTATTCTGCGGTTGTGGCACACAGTCAATGATGTGTGTCAACCATAGACCGTATAAGAAGGATGGACGGAGCCTCCGGCAGTTAAAAGTGAAGCCTATGTGGAAGTGCATAAAACTGCAGTTCCCCCTTCATCCACTAGGCGCTGCAAAACAAAGCAAATCCCCATAGACTCCCATGTTAAAAAGACCAACTTCACGGCAGAAATAAACATGTTTACAGCCTGGTACAAAAATCCGTTTTTAGTTAATAGGTCAGATTTACCTTCATGACAACTATGGGGGGAGTGAATTTTTTCTAACTCGCCTGTTTAAAAGTAATTTAATCTCAAAATTCAGCATATTTAGGGGTGTGTCCTTTAGATTGACAGGTACCAATCTCCCGCTTCAAGTCAGAAGAACGTAGAACAACCGTGGTTTTTATCCGGTTATCAACGAGACTTAGCTTTAGCCCTCTTACCTCCGTTAGCTGGTTAGCTCCTGTTACCTCCAGGTTAGCTCTTAGCTACAGAAAGCTCAGAGTTCGCTCGATGTCAATCATCCACCATGACGCTCACAGCCCCCCTCTCAGCCCCACCTCTTTGCCCATATTTGTATTTTTCAGGCTATACAACACGCATGCCCCTACCAAGATGGTGATGGTAGGAACCGCCCACCGAGCTTCAATTCAGCTCTTCAGAAACCTACGGGTGACGTCACGGTGGCTACGTCCATCTCTTTCTATACAGTCTATGGTGTCAACCAAGCAGCAAAAGTGAAGCCGATGAGGAAGTGCCAAAAAACTGTTCCCCCCTTGTCCACTAGGGGCCAATCCCCCATAGACTTTTATGTTAAAAAGACCAACTTCCCACAGCAACATGTTTACAGTAAAAATAAACATGTTTACAGCCTGGTACAAAAATCAATTTAGGTTTAATAGAGCAGGTTTACCTTCAGGACAACTGTGGGGGGAGTGAATTTTTTTTTATAACTCCGCTATTTAAGTAATTTCATTATAAAATTTGGCATAATTAGGGGCATGTCATTTTGATTGACAGGTACTTGATATCCCACTTCAAGAAGGCAGAATGTAGCACGACCGCGGTTTTTAGCCGTGGTTTAGCTTTAGCCCGCCTATCTGCATTAGCTCCAGTTAACTCTGGCTTCGCTCGGTTAGGTTTAAGGTTCAGGCAGGTCAGAGTTCACTAGATGTCAATCATTCACCATGATGCTTACAGCCCCACTCTCAGCTCCACCTCTTTGCCATGTTTGCATTTTCAGGGTGTGACGACACGCGTGGCGCTGCTAAGATGGTGACAGTGGGAAACACCCAATGAGCTTCAATTCAGCTCTTCAGAAACCTAGAGGTGACATCACGGAGGCTCCGCCCATCTTTTCTATACAGTCTATGGTGTCAACACAGTGGTTTCCAAACGAGGGGCAAGACCAAATACAACTTGGGAGTTTTGGCATTGGACAAATTTGTAAAGGTAGCAACGGGAAAGGATGAAATAGTCAAGAAAAACGAGAGACTTCAAGTACAAAAAAAACCCAGAAGAAACTAGTAAGACGTAAGCAGCGTTTAAGGCCCTTGCACCTACGGCACTGCTTGGCCTCTTGGCACCGCCTCCCCTGGCGACCACTCATGCTTCACTCACCCTCACCTGCAGTCAGACTGCACATCTGTTCATTTTGGCTTTAAACCAGGGACTTCCTGTCCACAGAAGGTGGGGCTATGGTGGTGATGTCATATAGACACGTGTTTGTGGTCAGCATTGCACTACACTAATCCAAGGTCAGTTTGGTGCAGATTGGGTGTTGTATAAACAGCGACCTTGGCCTCAAAATGGGAGAGTTCCTGTTGCCAATGGGCGGGGCTAATTTGTAATCCAAGTGTTGACACGCAGTTGTGTTCAGGATGGGACTGGGCATCATACGTATAATTTTTGAGGAATTATGTTGATTTATGTGGGAGTTGTATGAATTTGTTGTTGATGGCGAGAAGTCAAGCTTAAAGGCCCCGCCCCTCCTACACGCCTTGGATTCTGTAAACTATCAGCACAAGTTTTAATCACACATGCCTCCTGAGCATCATGACCAATTTTAGTGTCAGTTGGATAAAATCCCTTGCACACGCTCGTTAAAATGCATGATGAAGAAAAAGGCCAAAATGGCACCTTTTTCAAAATGGGTGAATTCCTGTTAAGCTTAGCACATTGGTCCAGGAGGCTTTTTGTAGGCCTTGATAAGGAGCACATGTGTACCAGATTTCATTCATGTCAGTCAACTGAGTGGGCAGGGCTAATTGTTTAAATTAATCCAGGGGGCGCTATCCATTCATCTATGGACTTTTGCAACATGTTTGTATATGACTGCTTCCCAATCCAGGTTCTGCACACTTCCTAGTGGGAGTTCATTGGCTGCATGTGTCATAGTGGCGCCAAGTGCTGTCTCAATTCAAAGGCTCCTTCCAATCCACCCTTCAAATCCGCCCTTCGTTTGGCTCCAGATTAATTTAAAACGAAGGCTAAAAGAGATGTATCCTAAGCGCCCTCTCCTATCCCAGAATTGATTGCGCTCCTGAAAAGAATGAGCAACAGAGCGCCGGTGGAGGTACCACACCAGCCAGACCATTTATTTATTCTTTATTATGTATATAAATACACATAATTGTCCCAGCAGACAAGCTGGGAGGACAGCGGCATTGTGTCCAATAACCACAAATAAATTTAATTCCAGTGGTCCTTAGATGTCTTCGTCCCCTTTCATGAAAGGCTGAATTTATTACAGTCACTCAGATAACTGGAGATTGAAATAAGGGAACAATAATTTAAAATGTGCTAAATTATAATTCAGTGATATAAGACACTGTTTTGTCATTTAATTAAGTAAAAGAAAAAAAAAACCACACAAATGGGTCCTGGACAAATTAGAGCATTTTTCTGATGAACAGTGGGACAAAATACCTGTCAACAGGTGCAGAAGTCTGACTGGGAGGAACAGAAAACACCTGACTGTAGCGGAAACATTCAAGGATTGTTCAACTAAATATTAGTTTATGGCTGATGGAACATATATTACTTTATATTTGTTTGCTTTTTTAAAAAAAATCTTTATATTGAACCAGAATTAGAAAATAATGCCATGATTTTCACTAAACTTTCATTTATTATTACTTTAATCAGTTTAATATTATTTCCCAAGCAGCTGTTTTCTCCTTCTTTAATGGGAGGGTATGAATACATATGAGGACGACTGTATATGTGTCTAACAAGGATTATTTTCTACTGAAGTTAACGTCAGCTTGACAGGATGAGCTGTCAGCCAGAGGAGAGCTCGTCTAAACCACCTCCTCCTCCTCATGTTCCTCATTTACACACAAAGGAAAATGAAAATAAATCTAATTTAAATTTACTGGCAACCTTTTCTGTCATTTTAAAAATATTTTTGTGTTTTTGTGGAAGACTGGGATCAGTAATTGGATAAACCTGGCATATGTAGTTGCCAGGCAACGGAGGACTGGAGCTGGATTAGGCCTAGACCGGAAATCATATAAATCTTTTCAGGACAAAGCCCTGTATGTTTTATGGTGATCAGATCAAAATTGAGGGACTTATAATGATTTTTGATGTCATGGCGGCATATCGAAGATAAAAAGTTCCTGGATCCAAACGGTGGTCTGAATCACTACTAAAATTAAATCAGTTCTTCCTTTTCACGTTTCCAACAAGTCCTGAAAATTTCATGACTTTTTAAGTTATCTTGAACACAAACAAACAAACAGATAAAGCCGGTAAAAACATAACCTCCTTGGTGGAGGTAATTATGCTACCATGTAAAACTCTCTTTGTGAAACATCAATATCATATTTTTCCATAAACACCTCATAGGAGTAAAATTTATCATTTGCATTTAGTAGATTATTCACTGTGTTAACATTATTTATGAACCAATTATGTAGAAAAGTGTTTTGTTTGTGTGTAATATATATGCATTGTTCCACAGAAAACTATTTTGTGGGGAAACTACAGCAAGACTCGAAAGTGGAGACCCATCCAATATGGTGGAGACACTGGTTCACTCTACAGCGCACAATGAGGCCTTTATGCCTGTATGATGTCTATGGTGTAGTTAAACAGAAAGAACATCACATCTAAAATAACGTTAAACACTAATTTTCCTTTTATTGGCATCATTGTTCTTTCTTAAATCCATTGAATGACTATGCTAAACCCACGTTTGGATCCTTCATCCACTTTCTGTGGAGCCGCGATGCTCAGATTGCTTTTCAAAAAATCTTTCTATTGAACCAGAATTAGAAAATAATGTCATGGTTTTCACTAAACTTTTTATTATTACTTTAGTCAGTTTCATCTTATTTCCCAGGCAGCAGTTTTTTTACTCCTTTAATGGGAGGGTATGAATACATATGAGGACGACTGTGCCATTATCTAACAAGGATTATTTTCTATTGAAGTTAACGTCAGCTTGACAGGATGAGCTGACAGCCAGAGGAGAGCTCGTCTAAACCGCCTCCTCTTCATCATGTTCCTCATTTACACACAAAGGAAAATAAAAATAAATCTAATTTAAATGACTGGCACCATTTTCTGTCATTTTAAACATATTTTCGTGTCTTTTATGGAAGAATGGGATCAGTAATTAGATAAACTTGGCATATGTTGTTGCTAGGCAACGGAGGACTAGATTAGGCCTAGACCGGAAATCATCATATCAATCTTTTCAGGACCAAGCCCAAAGCCCTGTATGTTTTATGGTGATCAGATCAAAATTGAATAATTTATAATGATTTTTGATGTCATGGCAGCATATCGAAGATTGCCATGGCGGCACGGTCACACCAGACACTTAACACTTGAATACAGACAAATACAAATATGGTAGGAAAGAAGTAATACTTTTATTCATGTATGACGTCTAAATAAGTTTCCAAGCACATCATAACACAGAATACCATCAAAGTGGTGCGAAAAAGCTCAGAAACTTTACAGCACGGTCTTTTGTCCAGTAGCCTGAGCTAGCTTAGCTGCTGCTAGCTCACTACATCTGGAATAGGTTAGCTTCTGACAGAAACTGTTAGCTGGTAAAAACCATAGACATCACATATACAAACACGCCGCATTGCATCACGCTGCCCATACGAGCTGACGTCTCATCGCGCCGCCATCTTGGATGGGTCTCCATGCGCCTCCAATGTATTTATTTGTAAGGTGTAGGTCCAACCACAACAATAACTTCACCAACTTTTACCAGATTTTTCTCACAGTTTAGTTTGCTACAAAGGGGGGAGATATTCTTATGATACAGATCACTGTAAAACATTAAAAAACTATGCACTTTTATGCTAAAATATATTTCATAGTGCTATTTAACAGAGACATAAGGTAGCTACAATATAAATAAATGTATAAATGAATTTGATACTAACATGTTTTATTGTTTATGCATTTGGGTTTATCTATTTTTATCTGGTCAAATAAATTATTATTCAACCTTGTGAAATGTAATTCCAACAATCTGCTTTCAATATTTCACCAGTAATTGCAACCGTGTGCTTGACAAAATACGGGAATAGTTGCTGGATTTCTCTTGATTACGGTTGACTCTTTTATTTACATATATCAATTTATCAATATAGAGATACAGTCGTACAAAGTCTGAAAATAAAGTATTGTATTAAAACTGTGCAATTCAGAAGTTACCCAGAAAAGCACTAGAAAAACGTAAACCGCCGCTAAGGCTTTTGAAAAGTTCCTGGATCCAAACAGTAATCCAGATCACCACCAAAATTAAATCAGTTCTTTCTTTTCACGTTTCCAACAAGTCCCTAAAATTTAGTGAAAATCCGTGTATAACTTTTTAAGTTATGTTGAAGTGTTTATGGTACCATGTAAAACTCTCTTTGCGAAGCATCTATATAATATTTTTCCATAAACGCGTCATAGGAGTAAAATGTATCATTTGCATTTTTTAGATTATTCACTGTGTAAACATTATTCATGAACTAATTATGTAGAAAAGTGTTTTGTTTGTGTGTAATATATACGCATTGTTCCACAGAAAACAGTTATGTGGGAAAACTGCGTTGATTCTGCAGCATGACCCATCCAATATGGCGGAGACCCATCCAATATGGCGGCGACGTTGGTTCACTCCACAACGCACTACGAGGCGTCTATGCATGAATTACGTCTATGGTGTAGTATCACATCTAAAATAACGTTAAACACGAATTTTCATTTATTTATCTGGATCATTGTTCTTTCTTAAATTCACTGAATGACGTTAAACCCACGTTTGGATCCTACATCCAATCTATGTGGAGCCGCGATGATCAGATTGCTTCCAAATAATATTTATACATGGTTCAGAATATAACACAATGTGTGTCGTTTTAAACTCTTCACATTATGGATGGATTCCCATATTACAACAACTTAACATTGCTAATCACCAAACATTACAACCACACAATTCCTGGTAATATCACCACCTGCACAAAAGGTAGGTAAATTCTTACCTCCCTTCCCAACAGATGTCCTTCACCAACAGCTTTTTCACTGACTATTTATCCACCCAGTAAGTTCGTCTCCACGGACATCTACTGTCAGCATCCAGATATCCGTCAGATTCACAAACTGCAGTTTAAATACTATAAATAAAATGAATGCAACACACCGCCACAGAAAAGGGTCCGCTCCTTTTGCTGTTCAGGAGACAAACCGGAGGTCCTTTCAGGCCCCCTCTTCTTCCTCTTAGTGGTTTGTGTGGGTTGATTTGGTGCAATTCCGCCACCAACCGGCCAAGAGTGTGTGGCCCTGTCCTCCTCTCCCGTTTCTTTTTTAAAACTAAGTTTATTGACAGAAATAAGTCTTATGGTCATTGGTCAACACAGGCATCATATCATATATACAATCAGCAAAATAGAAAAAAATGAAAAAATTAGAACAAATGAAAAATGAAAGTTACTGCAAGAGGTTATTCATTTGGAATGTTCCTGCATTTGTCCAGTAGATGGAGGCTTTTCTCCACCAGTTTGGTGTCATGTCCAGACACTCCTGGACTGTGGGGGGGGGGGGGGGGGGGGGGGGGGTCTGAGGACCGGAACTGAGGAACATCAGTTTGATTAAAGTGACATCAATCTATCAATCAATCAAATTTTATTTCTATAGCAATTTTCATACAAAAGTAGCACAAAGTGTTTTATAAAATAAAAAGCAAAAACAAAACAAGGTTAAAAACTTTCCTTCACATCCAAAAACATAGAATTGACCCAAATTCTAACACATACACTCAGTTTGTCTCACACACTCTCACATAGATATAAAACAGTCCCATCAAACCAACCTGAGGGATCCATCCACATGGGGACACTAATCATGACTATAGAGACCACCGCCTCAAAAAAAAAAAAAAAGACATGACAAATTAAATGTTTCCAGAATATTTATTTCATAAATAATTTTCCAGAAACGGGGAGCCTCTAGAAAATATGCTGGACCTGTAACCGAACTGCTGGCGTCATTCCAGAAGAACTTTCCTCTCTACTGAGATTATTCCGACTGCCGTTTTATCACAATGTCCTTCATTCCCACATCAGAACCGATCCGCTCCAACCACAGCGTCCCATGATGCACTGGGGCTCCACACTTTACTCTTCATGTAAAATAATCTGACAAGCTGTTATTTGCCTTCTTATGTGTCAGCAGGATCCCTTTCCTTGATTCCCCCCACCCCCCGGCGGAGAAGGGAGGAGCCTAGGTCACATGACCAGCAATCTAACAGGAAGTCACTTTGAATTCAGAGGTCGGTCCCGGTTCTGGTCTGGATGAAGGTTTTCCTCCCTGGTTCTGGTCTGGATGAAGGTTTTCCTCCCTGGTTCTGGTCCTGATGGAGGTTTTCCTCCCTGGTTCTGGTCCTGATGGAGGTTTTCCTCCCTGGTTCTGGTCCTGATGGAGGTTTTCCTCCCTGGTTCTGGTCCTGATGGAG
Source organism: Telmatherina bonti (assembly GCF_933228915.1). Classification (NCBI taxonomy): domain Eukaryota; kingdom Metazoa; phylum Chordata; class Actinopteri; order Atheriniformes; family Telmatherinidae; genus Telmatherina; species Telmatherina bonti. The sequence continues at coordinate 4,695,253 of NC_136611.1, read as the reverse complement.
GTTTATCTGAACTGGTTTTAGCTTTGTGCTAACTGGTTTCCTGTAACAAACATTACGTTGTAGACGGATCACAGTGAACCGGGTTGAACTGGTCTGGTTCTGATCCAGTCGTTAACAGGTGACGTATAAATAAAGCTGAAATGGAAGAACTGATCTGAAGAATTCTGGCTTTCTGGGATCGATGAAACATTAGCGAATGAAACGTCTGCACAGTAAAAAGTTTTGACTTTTTATTTTCAGACATAAAATCTTCACTTCTCAGAAATAACGCAGAACGTTTCCTCTCTTCTTCTCACAAACTATAACTTAGAGAGGAAGGTAAGGATCAATCGCTTTTATACTCTTCTATAATGAGGTCATCATCCTCCAACAGAACCTGGTTTGTAACAGGAGATCCACCATCCTCATCCCTGCCTGGACCTTGGTCCTCCTCCTCTTCCTCCTCCAGCTGGCCCGTGTCCTTGTCTGTCAGAGTCTCCAGCTTCATCCTAACATCACAGAGACCAACCTTGACGTTAATTACATCCGTGTAGCTGTGAGATGCATTCACTGACACGCTTTACCCTGTAATTCCCTGCTTCTCGTTAGGAAACCCAGTCAAGTTTTATAAAACATCTTTTCTTTCACTAAACTGCCTCCAGAGTCGGAATCTGAAGGCTGCTTTAGAGTCAGCGGCGTCTGGGTCGGGTCTGCGTAGCTGATGCAGGCCAGAGTGTGTTTATACTCCAGCGCAGTGTAAAAGCGTCGTGCTGCAGTCTCCTGTCCGGATCTGCGGGCAACAGCAAGGTCGGTATCGGCCGGTAAACTCCACAAGTTGTTTCTATGGTTCAATAAAAGTTTTTTTATATGCAAATTACACGCAGTGATCAGTCTTAATGGGCTGCAGTTAGTAAACATACCTGCACAGCCTGCTAGATTTGCACGTGACCCGTTTCAGTCTTCTGTGTATTTTATGCAGCAAATCAGCAATGTGGCTGCAGAAGCAAATATCCAGAAACAACTAATCACAATCTGACCAATCACAAGGGAGTACTTCTGCTTCGCTGCTTTCAGGTCTGAAGAGGTGCGTGTGGAGGCTCTGCAGCTCCGTAAGGCGGTTACGGGACAACCGACCCGACGCAGGCGCCGCGCAAGTTTAAACCGGCCTTAAAACCGGGACTAACCCAACGACGTGGAGACGTACAACGTAAATGAAGAAAGATATGCAAATTTATTTTAGCCTACGTGATGTTCAATCAGCTACAAAGACATTTAATGTTCAAACTGAAACTTTATCAAGAGATAAAGAAGAAAAACCAGGCTTATTGGGGAACTACTGGTTAGTTATCAGGGAATCTAAAGAGGCAAGAATATGGACTAACCATACTGAACCAGTACTTACTGGTGACCACAAAGACCATAATTAGAAGGTTAAGAGACTAAGAGGACTGATGACTCTATGATCTAGAAAGTCACTTATCCATTTGTTTCCAGTATACTGCAGAGGAGTTTACAGGACTATCTATGAAATAAAACATTAAGAACTGTGAGAAATGTTGGTGTCCTTAAAAAGACCAGTAAAAGTGAACATATCACTCTGGTTGTCAGACTTTTACGCTGGCTTCCTTTACAAAGAACTGATTTTAGAGTTTGCTGCTGGTTTACAAGGCCCTGAAAGTCTCAGGGTATAAATATACAGCTGACCTGCTGCTGCCACGTGAACCTCTGAGATAATCTGCTGTAGGTTTGCTTCAGCCAGGAGAACAACAATAAGGAGGGTCAGCATTTAGTTTAAACGCCTCTGATATCAAAACAAAAAACTACCAAATAACCGGAAATCTGCTCCAAACTCTGGGCATTGAAACATGATGTATTTACCATCATTTTAATCCAAATGAAAATGATGGCAATGATCCAAACTTTCTTCTTCTTCTTCTTCACTTAAAAAGAAGAAGAAAGGAAAGAGGAAGATGAGGAGGAAGATAAGTCCCGTACCTGTCCGGGTATCTCTTCAGGGACATCTGGCCCACGTCCTGAATGAAACTGATCTGAGCTTGGAGACAGAAGGCGGGACATCGTCAGCATTCAGTCAGAAGATCACATGACGTCCAAACAGCCAATCAGCTGAGGTCTAAATGAGGCCTTTAGAGATGTGGATTAAAATCCGAAGAACTGGAATTAAAGACGGATCTTTAACAGATATCTGATGGTCAGTTTTATCATCCGAGTTATTCATGATTGGCTCCGGATCAGAAAGGTTCTGGTTCCGTTCTGATGCAGTGTGACCAGATGTGGACATAAAAAAACCCACTGATGCAGAACTGTGTGTGTGAGTTACCTTGGTTCAGGTCCATGTAGCGGACCTTGTTCAGGTACGGCAGCATCTGGGTCTGCAGACCGACGGCCGTCAAACTGAACCTCCTGAACAGAACCGCAGCAGCCGAACAGTTCTCTCTGAGCTGGAAGCAAAACCAGGATCCAGATGTTCAGAGTCGGGACATGAAACCAGGAACCAGATGTTCAGAGTCAAGGATCAGAGAAACTTCTCTCCTCCACATGGCAACACAACACATGGACACATCCTTTCTAGGTGCAGCCGAGGTGTTGAGGGGATCCGTCTTGGTGGCCTCAGGATTGGGTCCCTGCTTTTTGCGGATGACGTGGTCCTGTTTGCTTCATCTGGTCGTGATCTCCAGCTCTCACTTGAGCGATTCGCGGCCGAGTGTGAAGCGGCTGGGATGAGAATCAGCACCTCCAAATCTGAGACCATGGTCCTCAGCCGGAATAGGGTGGATTGTCCTCTCTGGGTCGGGAGTCAGGTCCTGCCTCAAGTGGAGGAGTTTAAATATCTCGGGGTCTTGTTCACGAGTGAGGAAAGGATGGAGCGTGAGATCGACAGACGGATCGGTGCGGCGTCTGCAGTAATGCGGACTCTGCGCCGGTCTGTCGTGGTGAAGAAGAAGCTGAGCCAGAAGGCGAAGCTCTCGATTTACCAGTCGATCTACGTTCCTACCCTCACCTATGGTCATGAGCTGTGGGTTGTGACCGAAAGAAGGAGATTTCGTATACAGGCGGCTGAAATGAGTTTCCTCCGCAGGGTGGCCGGGCTCTCCCGTAGAGATAGGGCGAGGAGCTCGGTCATCCGGGAGGAGATCAGAGTAGAGCCGCTGCTCCTCCGCATCGAGAGGAACCAGTTGAGGTGGCTCGGGCATCTGGTCAGGATGCCTCCTGGACCTCCCTGGTGAGGTGTTCCAGGCACGTCCCTCTGGGAGGAGACCCCGGGGAAGACCCAGGACACGCTGGAGGGATTATATCTCTCGGCTGGCCTGGGAACACCTCGGGATCCCCCCCGCAGAGTTGGCAAATGTGGCTGGGGAGAGGGAAGTCTGGGAAGTCCCTGCTTAGGCTGCTGCCCCTGCGACCCGACCCCGGATAAGTGGTGGAGAATGGATGGATGGATGGACTCCATCGCATTGGACTCAAGGTTTTAGTGAATCTTTAACATACTGAAAAACCAGTCCGTACAAACTTGAATCTCAGAAAATCAGGAAACGTTTAAGTCTGAAAATGTGTTCATGAAACTCGATGTCCAGTTCTGTCCACTTCAAACGCAGTTTCATGGTATCATCTGGAACACAAAGTTCCCTTTAAACCAGGGTTCTTAAACTCCAGACCGTGACGACGACGGTGCTGCAGGTTTTAGATGTTTCTTGCTCCAACACACCTGATTCAGAACTTGAGCATCTTGATCCAGCGGGAAGCATCTAAAACCAGCAGGATGGGAGCTGGTGATTTCTGCTTTATTCAAACAAATGAAAACATAAACTAATCTGCAGCTGCTTGGGACATCATGTCGGACCAGTTTTACCAGTTTAAGCACAGGTTTTATATCATCATCAGTCCAGGTGAGTCGTACCTTTCTGCTGACCAGTAACCAGCTGGGTTTGTGGAGTGGTCTGAATCCCACAGAAACCTGGTGCGAGTTGGCGTGAAGGAGCCCCCTGGTGGCCACTGATGACCCGTAATCCGCCATGATGCTGCGACTCTTCAACAAAACAACCCAGAAAACATCAGAGATGAAGGAAAGTCAAACAGAACCTCTGAGCTCGAACCCTGACACGGACAGAAGTCGCAGGATTCCAAATCCTGCATGATTTACTGTTTGGAGTTTGGCATCCAGGTGAGTTTAGGAACGTGGGACACACCTGGCTTGGTTCTGATTAGACCAACTGAGACTTTAGGGACTGAAATGGATGGTTGTTTTCATGTTAATAAACGAGCAGAAAAGTCTCAGTTTCCGTTCTTTCTGAGTGAAATATCTACCGTCCAATCAGAGGCGAGGAGGTCGGCATCGGAAAGGTACTCGCTGGCTCTGTCTACGTCTTCTATCTCAGAGAAGAAGTCCAGGAAGTTCTGGTGGAGGTAGAGGTTGAAAATCTCTCCCGACATGTGCGAACGCTCAACAACCATCTGGCGGAAGACGAGACGCCGTCACGTTCTGAGGTTCTGAGACTAAAAGGAGAAGAAGAGGAAGGTCTTTACCTCGGGCTGGATGGTCAGCGCCTCTCGGTGGTGCTGCATCAGGTGACTCGGTAAACCCGGTCCGGGAGAACCTTCAGGACTCTCTCCTGTTTGGAAACATCCGTTTCAGACTTCAACAGTCCAGTAACTCATCAGGTGTTTACTGGTCTGAAGGGCTTTCTACTGGTCAACCAGTAAGACACAAACCTTCATGATCATGACAGAAAATATTTCCATTATTGGCCAGTCCCTCAGTTCAGCAGGACTCGGACCTGGACTTGGCCAGTCCGTCAGTTCTGCGGGACCCGGACCTAGACTCGGACCTGGACTCGGCCAGTCCGTCAGTTCTGCAGGACTCGGACCTGGACTCGGCCAGTCCGTCAGTTCTGCAGGACTCGGACCTGGACTCGGCCAGTCCGTCAGTTCTGCAGGACTCGGACCTGGTCTCGGCCAGTCCGTCAGTTCTGCAGGACTCGGACCTGGACTCGGCCAGTCCGTCAGTTCTGCAGGACTCGGACCTGGACTCGGCCAGTCCGTCAGTTCTGCAGGACTCGGACCTGGACTCGGCCAGTCCGTCAGTTGTGCAGGACTCGGACCTGGACTCGGCCAGTCCGTCAGTTCTGCAGGACTCGGACCTGGACTCGGCCAGTCCGTCAGTTCTGCAGGACTCGGACCTGGACTCGGCCAGTCCGTCAGTTCTGCAGGACTCGGACCTGGACTCGGCAAGTCCGTCAGTTGTGCAGGACTCGGACCTGGTCTCGGCCAGTCCGTCAGTTCTGCAGGACTCGGACCTGGACTCGGCCAGTCCGTCAGTTGTGCAGGACTCGGCCCTGGACTCGGCCAGTCCGTCAGTTGTGCAGGAATCGGACCTGGACTCGGACCTGGTCTCGGCCAGTCCGTCAGTTGTGCAGGACTCGGCCCTGGACTCGGCCAGTCCGTCAGTTGTGCAGGAATCGGACCTGGACTCGGACCTGGTCTCGGCCAGTCCGTCAGTTCTGCAGGACTCGGACCTGGACTCGGCCAGTCCGTCAGTTCTGCAGGACTCGGACCTGGACTCGGCCAGTCCGTCAGTTCTGCAGGACTCGGACCTGGACTCGGCCAGTCCGTCAGTTCTGCAGGAATCGGACCTGGACTCGGCCAGTCCGTCAGTTCTGCAGGAATCGGACCTGGACTCGGACCTGGACTTGGTTAGTCTGTCAGTTCTGCAGGACTCGGACCTGGACTCGGACCTGAACTCGGTTAGTCCGTCAGTTCTGCAGGACTCAGACCTGGACTGGTTCTTTTTGGCTTCTTGACACCATGAAGCGATTAGACACAGTTCCAGTATGAAACACATCCTACTGGCCAGACTCACTGGTATTAGACTGGTATTCTCACGCTATCGGCTTGTTTTCAGTCGTGGTTATCAAAGCGTCGGGTCATAATCAACTGGACACAGGAAACTCATCAAACACGCCATCCTGTTAGAAATAAACAACTTATGAGATGTTGAAAAGATAAATCAACAGGAAATAACTGCAGATGAACCTTCTGATCAAAGTGATAAACGTCTGACTTTGCCAGATTGATCGCTCTGCACGCCATCAGAGGATAAATCTGGTTTAACGGCTTCTCACCGTGTGAATCACAGAGAAAGGAAACCTGGCACAATGTGGGAGATGGGCTCACGTTTGCAGTGCAGGATCTTCCCCAGCGCTCTGAACAGGAACAACGAAGCATCTTTCCCTCCAACAAACTGTTCGTCTTCCTCTCCTTTCGTCTGCCTGGACTTCTTCATCCTCTGCTTTGTCCTGGAGACGCTTCCGCCCAGACGGATTCTAGGTTGGTCCTTCATCCACAGCAAGTCCTGCTCCATCGATGTGTCTAAGAAGTTACAGAGGAGTTTACTTGGAAAGGCTGAATGACAGAATAAATATATGAAGTCTGAACAGCAGCACCTCTCCTCACTCTGACCTGGACCACAGATAAACTGGAGACTGTTGATCGCGTTCCGGATATCCCCCGAACTTCCTGAACAGATTGTTTCGAGCTGTGTCTGATCAGCAAGTCGCATCTTTCCAAAGCTCTGTTAAAAGGAAAAACTAAATTAAACTTTAAAATAAACAGGAAAAAAAACAGCATCCAGCTGGACTGAGCTGGAAGAAATCCACTCACCTTTCCTGCTTCCAGGGTCGAGATGGAGCTCAGGATCTTCATCATCACAGTCCGAGCAACTGCGTTAAAGCTGGAGGGAAAAACACAAAACCAGTCAGGCCATGAGAAACCAGTCAGGACGGTCCAGTTTAGGCCATGAGAAACCAGTCAGGACAGTCCAGTTCACGTCACGATAAACCAGTCAGGACGGTCCAGTTCACGTCATGATAAACCAGTCAGGACGGTCCAGTTCACGTCATGATAAACCAGTCAGGACGGTCCAGTTCACGTCACGATAAACCAGTCAGGACGGTCCAGTTCACGTCACGATAAACCAGTCAGGACGGTCCAGTTTAGGCCATGAGAAACCAGTCAGGACAGTCCAGTTCACATCAATAAAAACCAGTCAGGACGGTCCAGTTCACGTCACGAAAAACCAGTCAGGACGGTCCAGTTCACGTCACGATAAACCAGTCAGGACGGTCCAGTTCACGTCACGATAAACCAGTCAGGACGGTCCAGTTCACGTCACGATAAACCAGTCAGGACGGTCCAGTTCACATCAATGAAAACCAGTCAGGACGGTCCAGTTCACGTCACGAAAAACCAGTCAGGACGGTCCAGTTCACATCAATGAAAACCAGTCAGGACAGTCCAGTTCACATCAAAAACACCAGTCAGGACGGTCCAGTTCACATCAAAAACACCAGTCAGGACGGTCCAGTTCACGTCACGAAAAACCAGTCAGGACGGTCCAGTTCACGTCACGATAAACCAGTCAGGACGGTCCAGTTCACGTCACGATAAACCAGTCAGGACGGTCCAGTTCACGTCACGATAAACCAGTCAGGACGGTCCAGTTCACATCATGATAAACCAGTCAGGACGGTCCAGTTCACATCATGATAAACCAGTCAGGACGGTCCAGTTCACGTCACGAAAAACCAGTCAGGACGGTCCAGTTCACGTCACGATAAACCAGTCAGGACGGTCCAGTTCACGTCACGAAAAACCAGTCAGGACGGTCCAGTTCACGTCACGATAAACCAGTCAGGACGGTCCAGTTCACATCAATGAAAACCAGTCAGGACGGTCCAGTTCACATCATGATAAACCAGTCAGGACGGTCCAGTTCACGTCACGAAAAACCAGTCAGGACGGTCCAGTTCACGTCACGATAAACCAGTCAGGACGGTCCAGTTCACATCATGATAAACCAGTCAGGACGGTCCAGTTCACATCAAAAACACCAGTCAGGACGGTCCAGTTCACGTCACGATAAACCAGTCAGGACGGTCCAGTTCACGTCACGAAAAAACAGTCAGGACGGTCCAGTTCACGTCACGATAAACCAGTCAGGACGGTCCAGTTCACGTCACGATAAACCAGTCAGGACGGTCCAGTTCACGTCACGAAAAACCAGTCAGGACGGTCCAGTTCACGTCATGATAAACCAGTCAGGATGGTCCAGTTCACGTCACAAAAAACCAGTCAGGACGGTCCAGTTCACGTCACGATAAACCAGTCAGGACGGTCCAGTTCACGTCACGATAAACCAGTCAGGACGGTCCAGTTCACGTCACGATAAACCAGTCAGGACGGTCCAGTTCACATCATGATAAACCAGTCAGGACGGTCCAGTTCACGTCACGATAAACCAGTCAGGACGGTCCAGTTCACGTCACGATAAACCAGTCAGGACGGTCCAGTTCACGTCACGATAAACCAGTCAGGACGGTCCAGTTCACGTCATGATAAACCAGTCAGGACGGTCCAGTTCACGTCACAAAAAACCAGTCAGGACGGTCCAGTTCACGTCACGATAAACCAGTCAGGACGGTCCAGTTCACGTCACGATAAACCAGTCAGGACGGTCCAGTTCACATCATGATAAACCAGTCAGGACGGTCAAGTTCACATCAAAAACACCAGTCAGGACGGTCCAGTTCACGTCACGATAAACCAGTCAGGACGGTCCAGTTCACGTCACGAAAAACCAGTCTGCACGGTCCAGTTCACGTCACGAAAAACCAGTCAGGACGGTCCAGTTCACATCACGAAAAACCAGTCAGGACGGTCCAGTTCACATCATGATAAACCAGTCAGGACGGTCCAGTTCACATCATGATAAACCAGTCAGGACGGTCCAGTTCACGTCACGATAAACCAGTCAGGACAGTCCAGTTCACGTCACGAAAAACCAGTCAGGACGGTCCAGTTCACGTCACGAAAAACCAGTCAGGACAGTCCAGTTCACATCAAAAACACCAGTCAGGACGGTCCAGTTCACATCAAAAACACCAGTCAGGACGGTCCAGTTCGTCCCGTTAGACCGGGTCCTGCAGAGTTTGTGGGCTGAACCTGATGCAGCTGATGTTCAGCTCCTCCTGGATCTCTCTGGGAAAAAGGGAACGCAAGCTGCTGCCTCCATTAGAGGAATCTGACACGATGAAAACCAGAGGACATCGACTCGTCGTCACGAACCGCCTGGAAGACAACAAAACACACGCCAACATGTAAAACCATCCACACGCCTTGGGTTTCTCCCGCCGCGGTCCACGCAGGATCCGGTCTGACCTGCTGGGAAACGTAAACGCCGTACGACTGCAGTACAGGTAATGCCTGCTGGATCGGGTCAGGTGGATGTTCGGTTCTGATCGCATCTGTTTACTGTCTCCGCGGTTAAACCCGTCTGGTTCGGTAGGTCTAGCCTCCGTGTGGCGCCGGTGTGACGGTGTAGCTACTATCCAAACACAACTTGTGTAACCGTGGAAACAGAAAGTGCAGATCTTACCTCAGGATGTCATGCAGACTGCCAGGATGTCTGTAGAACTGGTTTGGAAAGTCCTGAAACCAGAAGGAGAGAGTAAACCATCACACGGTGTCACAGGGTCTCATGTCCAGACCAGACAGAGGAAGTCTGTAGACCTGCATGAAGAAGTCTAAAAAGGGTCCCTGAATGCACTGCTGCTTCTGGTTCAACATCATGAGGATTTCAGTTGATCTGCTGTTCTGTCCCTGGAAACATCATGCCTAAAATATGACCAAACAACTGGAACCCAACAATTCCCAGTTGGGTTGAATGATTCATCTTTTTTTTTTTTTAAATAAAAAAATGCAATTTAAGAACTGCAATTAGCAAATCACAAAGAATATGATTAATTATCATGGAGCATCCACTTCTTCTGGCAGTTTTTCCACATCGCTCGGACCTCTAAAAAATCCACCATGAAAACTGAAAAAAAAACGTGAACGTTCCTGATGGAGGTCCACGACAGAGGGACCTGAGGAATCTGCTGTCCTGTGGTACAAACACGAACGGAACCAATGCAACCAGAGAAAATCCTGGAATAAGAAGCCTTGGTCAGTGTGTTGAACCCACCTCCACCAGTATGAGCTTCCTGTCTGTCGTTCCTTTATCTCCTGCCATTTTCAGACAGCTGTATTTGTTAGCTCTGAGGAGAAACTCCTGGAACTGGGCTAACTGGGAGCTGCAGCCGTTTGTCCGCCATTCATCTAAAGGACGAGGAAGTAAAGATGTTTTTTGGTTAAAAGTGAAGCCTATGCGGAAGTGCATAAAACTGCAATTCCCCCTTCATCCACTAGGGGCTGCAAACCAGAGCAAATCTCCATAGACTCCCATGTTAAAAAGACCAACTTCACAGCAGAAATAAACATGTTTACAGCAGAAATAAACATGTTTTCAGCCTGGTACAAAAATCCATTTTAGGTTTAACAGGTCAGGTTTACCTTCATGACAACTGTGGGGGGAGTGAATCTTTGTCTAACTCGCCTGTTTAAAAGTAATTTAATCTCAAAATTCGGCATTTTTAGGGGCGTGTCCTTTTTATTGACAGGTACCCGATCTCCCGCTTCATGTAAGAAGAATGTAGAACAACTGCGGTTTTTAGCCAGTTAACAACGTGACTTAGCTTTAGCCCGATTACCTCCGTTAGCTAGTTAGCTCCTGTTATCTCCAGGTTAGCTCGGTTATCTCTTAGCTACAGGTAGTTCGGAGTTCGGTCAATGTCAATCACCCACCATGACATCACAGCTCCACGGGGGGGGTCCACGAGGTGGAACTGACCCCCCCTATCAGCTCCACTTCGTTGCCCATATTGGTATTTTCCGAACAAGATGACGTGCATGCCCCTGCCAAGATGGCGATGGTACGAACCGCCCACCAAGCTTCAATTCAGCTCTTCAGAAACCCACGGGTGACGTCACGGAGGCTCTGCCCATCTTTTATATACAGTCTATGACATTGACACTTTTTCCATTCAGCGGACCCGACGCCATAATTCCACGCTGAATCCAGATCCGCTTTGGACCCATCAGAACACAAATGGGTCACAAATCTACAAAGATCATAATGCTCACATCTTCCACCCATTGTTACCTAATCTTCAGAGTTACTGAGATCCACTAAGGGTCGTAACGAGGCTTCTAGTAAAACTGAGGGTGGATAGGAGACCTATGTGGTCTCCTTTCAGCAAACTGTGGTCTTCATCTTCGTCCGCCCCCCTGGAGATCAAACTGCTAAACGTGGCACCACGGTAATACGTATTGTGTCGCTTCCTTTGTACCTTGCTTGTTTTCGGTACACCTCTAGTTGTTCTTCACACTGTAATTTTGGTTCGTTGTTTCCTGCTTCATTCAAATAAATTACATGTAAGCCTGATTTACAGCCCTCATATGTTCCTCCAAAAAGGCAGCAATGCGGGATATGGTTGTACCTAAACAAACAAAGATGAAATGATTCTGCCAATGGACTGGTTTGTTGGGACATGGACTGGTTTGTTGAACACACATTGGAAATCTGAAAGCAAATAGACTCTCCAGTGAAACAAAGACTGGAGTGTAGGACACGTTGGAGCGCATCATGGTAACGATCGGGCTGCCGATACAGAAAACCAGTCAGGTTTGAAGACTAAAGTAAAAACCAAAGCAGAGTGTAGAAAGGTGATGTTGCCAGGATCGAGCTGTTTTCCATCCTGGCCAATCACTGAGTCTGATTTTCTTCTCTCTTGTTGATCAGCGGCCATTTTGAGGAATGTCGCCCCCTAGAGAGCAGTTGTAACTTGTTGCATGACCATAAATCTGCAACTAAAACCGCTTTGCATCGCTGATAGCAGCCTTTTAGAGGGTCCTGACCCCCATGAGGGTCCCAAAAAGATTTCAGAGGGTTGTCGGATTACTGTAAACAGCTTAGTGAGCGCTCAGTTGAAAAAAGGTTGAGAAGCCCTGGTGGGGGTGGTGATGATGTGAAGGTTTGTGCTCACTGTGCTGCCAGCTGCTGTACAGCTCCAACGTTGATGGGTTGGTCCATTCCTGAACTCTGAGATCCATCTCCAGAGACAAAACCTGAAGCGTTGCAGTCTTTCCGCAGCCTGGCGGTCCTGTCAGTATCAAGATGCCGCCCTGTAAACGACAGCAGGAAGTTAGGTATGGCGGTCCTGTCCTATGAACGACGTGATGGATTCTTCAGTCTGAGCATCAGGAGGTTCGGTTCTGTTTATTCAGTGTTTATTCACCACACACAGGATCAGGATGAGGACGGCATTCCAGAGCAGTAATAAGTGGAATGGAGTCCAATAAGGGGTCTGGCCCTACACTGTACAGACCAGACCTGTCCCGTCTGACCCGTACCGACTAAACCTGTGCTGACCAGCTGGGTACTGGGCCATCCTGTACTAACCAGTACCATTAATGGAAAGGTTCTATAGGTGAGATCTCGTACGATAAGACCAAAGACGTCTGATAATGTTTCCTGGAAAAGCCACCAGCAAAATGGGTTTGAAACCAGCAGCGTTCAGGTCATCATCTGGTTAATGAAAGCGGGTAAAAAAAAAGTACTGAGAGGAATCAGAACCGGGTCAAACGGTCCTACAGGTCCAGGTTCTGTTTCTAAATCAGTAAACTGAGTTACCTGTGATGCGTCTGTGTGAGCTCTGATCCAGTTCTCCACCTCTTCCACCTTCTTCCTGTGGACGCCCAGTTCAGCCTGCACACAGCACAGCAAGGAGCTGAAAAACCGTCATTTTCCAGCAGAATTAAACTATTTCCTCATTTTAAATAAAGTTATAAAACACTGATATTCCAGATACGAGAAGCACGAAAACTCTGCCTTAAGTAGAGCAGTTCAGATCAATAACGACATCTTTCTGGTACGATGTGAATGATCCATCAGGACGTCTTCAGTAAAACCGACCTGCGAACGAGGCGAGTACCGCTCCACCCACGGTTCATCCCGATCCCTTTGGGTCGCCTCGGTCAGCAGGAACGGGCTGCTGGCCTCACCTCTCTTCTTCCTGGACCTCTTCATCTCATGCCTGGTGCTCCTCTTCCTCCCAGACAAGGAAACAGCTTTTTCTGCCAAGTCACTGAAGGACGGATCCACCCAGCGTTTCACCTGTCAGACACCAGAATCACCACAAATTAATCGATTGCGATCAAGCGCCCGTTTTTACTGCATCGTATCAACAGAAAGGACGAGACATGCTTGATGTCAACTGACCAGACGTCTGGGGGTCAGTGAATGCAGCATGTAATGTACTTCTACATGCTGCTATGCATATTCTCTACAATTTTAAACTTCAGAATTCAGAGTTCATCCAGCATCACCTCACCTGCCGTCTCCACAGTGATTGCATCTGTCACCATGGAGACGCTCGTGACGACAGAAGTTAAACAGATAATACTGACTTTGACAAAACTGATAATCTGGATAAAAACACATTTATCGCTGAAGTGGGTTTGCACTGCAACATCGCCCAAAGTAAACAACAACAACAACAACTCATAGCTCGTTTGTTTGTTTTTCCACTTAGATCAGCGGTGGACTACTCTGGTCCTGGACAGGCTGCATTCCTGTGAGTATTATGGGTTTCCCAGATGTCTTGCAACAGGTAAACTCTTAAATCTACTATCATATCTGAAGTAGAAATCCTCCCTACCAGCTACTCTGTCTGCTGGAGGTTCCTGCTCTGATCTGGAATAGAATTTAAAATCCTTCTCCTTACATATAAAGCCCTCCACAGCCAGGCACCACTATATATCAAAGACCTCATAGTTCCTTATATGTCAAGCAGAGTACTTCGTTCGCAGACTGCAGGCTTACTTGTGGTTCCTAGAGTCTCAAAGAGCCGAGCAGGAGGCAGAGCCTTTGGTTATCAGGCCCCTCTCTTATGGAATAAGCTCCCAGTTAGTGTTAGGGAAGCAGACACCCTCCCCACCTTTAAGACTAGGCTGAAGACTTATCTTTTTGATAAGTCCTATAGCTAGGGATGGTTAGCATCCCTTAGTTATGCTGCTATAGGTTTAGACTGCTGAGGAACATTTCCTGATACACTGAGCTTCTTTCTCTTTATCTCTCTCTTTTACCCCCCCCAATAACAGTGTTGCATCATTAACATGTATGTCTCCTGTCTCAGCAGGTCTCCCTGGCCGGGAGTAGCAGTTCCTGTTGTCTGTTGTCTTTCTGTCCTCTTCCCCCCACACAGCACAGGCAGATGGCTGCCTGTCCTGAGCCGGGTTCTGCCGGAGGTTTCCTTCCTGTTAAAAGGGAGTTTTTTCCTTCCCACTGTCGCCAGTGTGCTTGCTCAGGATGGGAGATTGAGTTGGACTCAACTCAATCTGTTGGTTTCCTTATATAGGCTGTTATGAACTGGCTTCATTATGTTTTTTTCTGTCTGTAAAGCGTCTTGAGATGGCATTGCCGTGATTTGACGCTATATAAATAAAGTTGAATTGAAATTAATCTGGATCCCAGAACTTCTTCATAATTTCTCCCACATTCACGGTCGGAAATGATCAGACCTGTGTCTCCAACATCTGCACAGCACCATGATTTAGAGAAGACGTCCCGCCTTCCTTCTGCTGTTTAGACCTCGCTGCATATCTGAACCTGACCTGCCTTCGTGCATGTGTGAAGGATGGGCAGCAGATTTTAGTTCCCAGCATCGTCCGCTTCCCAGGAACGTTTAAAACCAGGATCTCTGTCTCCGTCAGGATCTCCGTCTGACGGGGACACATGTTGTCCCACATGGCTGGATCTCATGTATGTGATGCAGGACAGATGAGGGGAGGGAATCAGCTCCTCATGGTTTCTGGAGCCACATGTCATGCCTCGCTCTGATTGGTCCAAAATTTCAGGTGAGAGAGAAACACCTGCTATTGCATTTGACAAGGTTCTGGTTCTGGCTCGGTTCTGGTCTAACCTGGCTTCCTCTGCTGGAGGTTTCTTTGTGTTCCTCAGGAATCTGATTCATCCTGGAGGATGATGCAGGTCCACGCGCCTCAGGTTCACATGCAGGTTCACATGTAGGTTCACGCGCTGCGTCTCAACCTGGAAAAAAACAACCAGAAAAACTTTTTATTGATTTTTTTTAAATATTAAACTTGTCCTACTTCTTTATATTTGCATAATAAACACTTAATTAGTTTATTTGCCGCGTTATTTTAGTTTATTTTTACCTCTTTCTGAGCAGCGGAGGAAAATTTAAACTTCAGGCGCCGGAAGTGCCGCAAACAGAAGCCAGCTGACGTAAAGACGGCAGCTGATGTCAGAGTGACGCGAAGCCTGGCTTTACGGCAGCGTGTGTTCGGAACATCTGAACTGCGTTCCTGCTCCGGGTTTTCTGGTTCTGGATCTTCTCGTCCCGACCGGATTCCACCTGGAAGGAAGTGACGTAGCCGTCTCTTTGATTTGTCTTCCGGGGGCTCGTCCACGCGACACGTGGGGGTGCACGCGCTCAGCGTGGAGATGACGAAGCGGCCGAACATCCTGGTTACAGGTGATGTTTCTGACCCGGTTCGGTTTCTGGGTCTGGACGGGTCCGAACTTCCTCTTTTAACCCTGAAATGTTTGGTGTTTCCGGCTCACGCGCCGCCAGCTTGTTGTGAGCCTCATCATCATCATCAAACCTGATCTGATCCACAGGAACTCCTGGAGTGGGAAAAACCACACTGGGGAAGGAGCTGGCCACGCGGACCGGACTGACCTTTGTCAACGTTGGAGACCTGGCAGAGGAAGGTGAGCTCACCTTCATCCTCCTCATCTTCCTAACCTTCATCCTCCTCATCTTCATCCTCCTCCTCGTCTTCCTCCTGATGATGATGATGGAAATCAGGAATTCTGTCTCCAGGTCAGCTGTATGACGGCTACGATGAAGAGTACCAGTGTCCGGTTCTGGACGAGGACCGGGTGAGTTCCAGTCTGATCCACCAGAGGTGAACACCTCACGGATCGAGACTCAGAGACACATTCCACAGGATGAAGAGTGGGTGGTGATGATGATGATGGTGATGATTGGTTGAAAAGTTTATTTGAACATAATGAAATCTAAAAACAAGAAAAAAAAGACAAAAAAAACAAAACATAGAAATGAAAGATGACAAAACGTTCAAAAGCAGTGGGTAGAAGCATCAGTTTATATGTAATCCCACCCCAGTGATGAGCAATTCAATGTCAATAACAATACTAACCCATAGCAATACTACAGTAGCAACACAGTATATTATTAATACCGATATAAAAATAACAATAATAATAATAATATCCTTTATATGTCGTAATCTATATGTATACATGAAGCAGTTACAGTAATGGAGCAATGCAGTCATAATACCAATCATAAAAACAATAGCAACAGTTATATCAACAATAATAACTGAACTACTCAGTGTATGTAATATGATGATGATGATGAACTTCTCCTGGATCCTGCAGGTGGTGGATGAGCTGGAGGACAAGATGGAGGAAGGTGGTGTGATTGTTGACTATCACGGCTGTGACCTGTTTCCTGAACGCTGGTTCCACATCGTCTTCGTCCTCCGGACGGACAACACTCAGCTCTACACCCGGCTGGAGAACAGGTAACCCACCTGGAGAACAGGTGCCAAAATTAAATTTATTTTCATTTTCCTTTGTGTGTAAATGAGGAACATGAGGAGGAGGAGGCGGTTAGACGAGCTCTCCTCAGCTCATCCTGTCAAGCTGACGTTAACGTCAGTAGAAAATAATCCTTGTTAGACACATGTACAGTCGTCCTCATATGTATTCATACCCTCCCATTAAAGAAAAGGCTGAATTTACACTCAAATAACTGGAGACTTAAAAAAGGAACAATAACTAAAAATTTGCACAAATATAATTTAGTAATATAAGACACTGTTTTTTCATTTAATTGAGTTAAATGAAGATAAAACAAACAAACAAACAAATGTGTCCTGGACAAATGAGAGACTTTTCTGTTGAACAGTGGGACAAAATACCTGTCAACAGGTGCAGAAGTCTGACTGAGAGGAACAGAAAACACCTGACTGGAGCGGAAACATTCAAGGATTGTTCAACTAAATATTAGTTTATGACTGATGGAATATGGAATAAATTATCTTATTTGTTTTCTTTTTTCAAAAAAATATTTCTGTTGAACCAGAATTAGAAAATATCATGATTTTCATAAATTTTTATTTATTATTACTTTAGTCAATTTCAGCTTATTTTACAGGCAGCTGTTTTTTTCCTTCTTTAATAAAAGGGTCTGAATAAATATGAGCACAACTGTATATACATAAAAATAAAAAAACGCTCTGGCTGGTGTGGTACCTACACCGGCGCTCTGCTGCTCATTCTTCTCTATCAGGAGAGCAATGAATTCTGGGATAGGAGAGGATGCATCTCTTGTATCCTTCGTTTTAAGCTAATCTGGAGCCAAACGAAATGCGGACTGGGAGGGCTGGAAGGAGCCTTTGAATTGGGACTCCACTTGGCGCCACGACGACGCATGCGGCCGACCAATCCGCAGAACCTGAACTGAGAAACAGCCGGAGTCTGGAGATGGAAAGGAAGTGAGGAAGCCCCAAACGTCTGAAACTGACTCCGTTTATATCGTCTCATCGAATTATGCATCACCAGGCTACTTTCCCCCAGAATCCCTTCCTGCTGTTGCCACGGCAACAGGACTGCTTTAGGCCTGGATGGTGTTTTTAATTCGTCTGTGTGAAGATAAATGTTCTGCTGCTCTGTGGGGAAGTCGCTGCTCTGCAGGGTCTCTCCATGTATGTGATTGGTCCGATGCTGCAGACTCCGCCCCTTTCATGTGAGAGCCGCTCTGATCCAGATGAAAACCCTGCGTTGGTTACCATTGGTTACCGAGTTGATAGTCGGTTTCTAGTTCCGCCTGTCAGGACGCTGGATGTCGGGGTGAGGTAACCAGGTTTGTTTATCCCACTTCCTGGTTCAGGACTCTGGAGAACAGGTAAACACACTCCAGTCAAACCAGTTTAACCAGAACCAAAGTGGGTGGACTTTACTCAGTATTTTAAGCTGAAGTAGCAGCATCAAGTTAACAACTTAAATGAACAAGAATCTCTATAAAACATAGAATTCCAATAACTTCCCAACTTGCTACTGCACGCACAGATCATGGAATGACAACTGAGGGGAAAACTGGAACACCTTCTGGCTTAATTTGGTGAGAAAAGTAGCGTGGCCTCGTCTTAGGTGGCCAAAAACACGCCTGACTGAAACTAAATCACATTAATTAACTCGCCACCAGGTGGCGTCAAACAACACCAACAGCAACAACCCACTCTGCGAAGGCCACCAGGTTCTGAAGTCCAGATGATGTCTGCTGTTTTTAGCTTTGCTGAACTGGCCCCAGTGGACAGGACCTTACTGGTGTGTGAACTGCTAACGGTGTGTGTGTCTCCTGTTTGATCGACAGGGGCTACACGGGAAAGAAGCTGCAGGACAACGTGCAGTGCGAGATCTTCCAGACCATCTACGAGGAGGCCATGGAGGCCTACAGCCAGGACATCGTCCACCAGCTGCCGAGCAACACACCCGAAGACCTGGAGAGGAACCTGGACCAGATGGTGCAGTGGACCGAACAGTGGATCAAAGACCACAACTAGAACCCGGATCACTGCTTCTGAAATGTTCCAGACGTTTCTGATGTCTCACAAACCGAACAAAGACGGTTTCTGGTCCCGTCAGAGGAAGTCTCTCCCGCTTCCAAAAACCTGATAAAACATTTAAAACACTTTTTTTCCTGTTCAGAGAAAATAAAATCTAATTTTTTTCTAAACTTTCATGTTCTGGAAATAGAAAAGAGTTAGAATGGATGGAGTCGGAGGTTCGAGGCCTGTCGCAGTTCTACTTCCTGGATGGAAAACTCACCTGTCCATGTCCATCTCTGTGGTGACAACCTGAATGCCCGAGCCTTCCTGCTTCCAGGCAGCGATACTAAGCTCCGCCCACCATGCAACACATCAGAGGGTCCACTCCTTTACTCCCAGCTGTGTGATGACCCCGGGAGGAGTGATGAGGAGGGGTTACATCAGGGGTGCCCAAACTCTTTCCCTCCAAGAACCAAACTGAAAATGATCCAGTGAGCCAAACGCTGCAGCTTTAAGGATGAAACACAAGTAAATGCATGGAGTTATTTTAATTATTGTCCAATAACTAATAGTGTATTCTTTCAGATCTGGACAGATAAAATGTTCCATAAATAATCAATGTAGCAATAGAAAAATAAAGCCACAGTTAAAAGGGCAAGAAACTATAATTACAGGCACTAAACGGGAACAAAGTGCAACATGTCAACAACAAGGAACCGTACATGTTGAACAAAACAAGTTGCTGATACTTAATGGGACACATGAAGTTGATCTTTGGACATTACCCGTCTCTCCATGTTGGGTCGCACCTGGCTCACTGACAAGGTGTGAGTCCGTCAGGATCCCTCTGAGTCTGGTCCTATTGGATTTCATGACACTGAAAGTATTTTCTTTTCTTCAAGCTCTATAGGGTATATAAACAACAACTAGCGGGCCAAAGGCAAAGTGGGCTCCACTTTGGGCACCCCTGGGTTAGATGGAGGGTAAGGTGTTTGTAGGTGGAAACCGGCTTCACCAAAACAGAAGAGACAAGGATCATTCATTTATAAAGGAAAAAATGATAATAAAGATATAACTTTGTTCATATTTCTTTCAGGTTATCTGTAAAGTCTAACGGTGTGCATTGCAGGTCAGTTATTTATACTGAAACAACAAACTTCCTGTCTGGAGCGTCTGAATAGAAACATTCAGTCGAATATGGTTTTAGGAATCATAATGTGAATTTATCAACTGAACTTAAACACATCAACAATATTTTATCATGTTGGAACTTTTAAGTTATCTATAAACTGATTGACTGCTTGGTTCCACCCATGTGACTAAAATGGGCGTTCCCACGCGGAAACTCCGCCCACCCGGCTGCCCCCGGGTCACCTTGGTTGTAAATGGTGCGAACCCAGTCTGTCCAGTTAACTGTGGGTCAAGTCCAGCTGTTGTACTGGTTGTGGTGGAGCAAACAGGAAGAAATTAGCAAAAGAACACTGATATTATATATATATATATATATATATATATATATATATATATATATATATATATATATATATTTTATTTCATGTCTGTAATCTTTAAGAGCCGGGTTTATTTGACCCGTTTGGCTTTCCGTAGTTCCAAAGTAGTCCTGTTTGCAGAGATGTGACGTGGGCAGGCAGGTGTAGGCGACAACAGGTAGAAAACACCTGGCGCTCCATCAACAGGAGCTCATAAGAAAGGCTGCGCTTCCAGATCCAGTCGGAACCGATCCAGAACCAGAGTCCAGGTAAGTCTGGACCGAACCGGAGGATGCAGATATAAACAGTCCCACCGCGCGGATTAAATAAATAAATAAATAAAATCTACCTGGAGGCGGGAGGATAAATCACTCATGACTGACGTCAGAAGTCACGTGACGTCTCCAGCCCGTTTCCGGTTTCCTGGAACAGCTGTTTGAAGTATTTGACACGTTTTCCAGGTGTTTGTGGAAACTCCGACTGGTTTTAACCCGGTTTGGTAGACCGAACTGAACCTTTTTCCGGATTAAGTCGGTTCGGGTCTCGGTTCGGCTCCGGTCGGACTCAGCTGGAAGGAGGTCAGATGGGTAAGAAGCTGAGAGGATTAAGAGAGAAAATCAGCTGCTTGGTGTTTACAGCAGTTTATCTGACCCGATCAGAACTTTAATAACTGGTTCTGATCCAGATCTATCACCCTGGACCAGAACCGTTCTGGTCAGAGAAACATGATGGTTTTTATTTTTCTGGTTTAAACTTTAATCTGATTAAACTCAGTTTTATTTATTCAACGTTAATTTAAATAAAAATGATCTCATTCATCAGACGGAACCAGTTCAATCTGATTGATTTGGATCCGATCAGAACCCATCGATCACATCATGCAACTTGGTTCCTTTAATTTATATATTATACAGGTTTATAATAACTTATTTAAAACATAAAAGTCACAACAGAGCCGATAAAACCAACAGTCAGGACCATAACCGGGAAACAAAACCTCCATCAGGACCAGAACCAGGAAGGAAAACCTCTATTAGAACCAGAACCAGGGAGGAAAACCTCCATCAGGACCAGAACCAGGGAGGAAAACCTCCATCAGGACCAGAACCAGGAAGGAAAACCTCCATCAGGACCAGAACCAGGAGGGAAAACCTCCATCAGGACCAGAACCAGGGACGAAAACCTCCATCAGGACCAGAACCAGGGAGGAAAACCTCCATCAGGACCAGAACCAGGAAGGAAAACCTCCATCAGGACCAGAACCAGGAAGGAAAACCTCCATCAGGACCAGAAGCAGGGAGGAAAACCTCCATCAGGACCAGAAGCAGGGAGGAAAACCTCCATCAGGACCAGAAGCAGGGAGGAAAACCTCCATCAGGACCAGAACCAGGAAGGAAAACCTCCATCAGGACCAGAAGCAGGGAGGAAAACCTCCATCCGGACCAGAACCGGGACCGACCTCTGAATTCAAAGTGACTTCCTGTTAGATTGCCGGTCATGTGACCTAGGCTCCTTCCTTCTCCGCCAGGTGTGTTTTAGTTTAAAACCAGGAGGATCCAAACTGAACGCGATGAAGGTGTTTTCATCTTCATCTCTGCTACAGGAAGCAGCGAGGATGCCGCAGCCCAGGTTGTTGCTGGTGGTTACGGGAGATGACTTCGGCTACTGTCCCAGGAGGAACCAGGGAATCGTGGATTGTTTCCAGGCTGGAGGAATTTCCAACGTTTCCCTGCTGGTGAACGCTGCAGCTGCCAAAGAGGCAGCGGATCTGGCTAAAAGGTGGGCCGGAGTGCCGAGATCAGGAATTCTGGTTACACATCAGATGTTTCAGCTGAAACTGTGTCATGAAACTTCTTCTCTTGTTCTTCCTGAATCAGACACCAGATTCCAATCGGCCTCCACGCCAACCTCTCGGAGGGGATCCCGGTGTGCCAGACCCCCCAGCAGGTCTCCACCCTGGTCAACCAGCAAGGCTTCTTCCATGGGAAGATGGGCTTCCGCCAGGCCCTGGACAGGGGTCATCTCGACATGAAACAGGTCCGACATTAATCAAGTCTGGAAATAACATGAAGGATCAGGATTGGGAATCAGGTCAGGAATAACGTGGAGGATCTAGTTTGGGAATCTGGTCTGAGAATAACTTGGAGGATCAGGTTTGGGAATCTGGTCTGAGAATAACTTGGAGGATCAGGTTTGGGAATCAGGTCAGGAATAACGTGGAGGATCGGTTCTTCAGCCGATCGACTGATTTGTTCTGTTTTTGCTTCCAGGTGGACGAAGAGCTGAGGGCTCAGGTCCGGAAGTTCCTGGAACTGACGGGTCACCTTCCTCACCACATGGACGGACACCAGCATGTTCACATCCTGCCAGGTTGGAAAATACAGATCCAGTCTATCAATAATCAATTCTGATTTTCTTCTATAAGACTGATGATAATAATAATAATAATAATAATAATAATAATAAAAAAAACAAAACTTCCTGTTGGTGAAAATCATCATGTTCCTCTAAGAAGTTCCGGAACCAGAGCCAGGTTCTGATCCGGGTCCAGGTTGGTTCCTGGTTTCAGTTATTGATGATGACTGGTTAATCTGTGTTTATCACGCAGAGGTCCGTCAGGTGTTTGCTAAGGTCCTCTCCGATCTCCAGATCCCGTTTACTCGGCTTCCCGTTGAACCGGGTCTGTGCAGCTGCCCGGGTCTGCCGGACCACCTCCGCAGGTTCTACAAGCAGGTGGAGAAAGACGCTCTGGACTCGGTTCCTGTCTTCCAACAGCACGGACTCAGGTAGGTTTCACCAGGACTTATTAGATCTGACAGAACCTCACCAGAACCGGACCTTTACCAGCTAGAGGAACCTTTCCTTACTCCTCTCCTTCATCCTGGAACAGGAACCAGATCCAAACCCACCTCGATCCTTTCAGGAGAATTTAAAGTTATTCTAAAGAACTAAATATCTTCAACTTAATTGTTTTTACACCATTCATTCATTCCTGATTGATGTTCTGTTCAGGACTGCATTAGAACCGGATCTGGGATGTATTAGAGCCTGATCGGGACTGCATTAGAACCGGATCTGGGATGTATTAGAGCCTGATCGGGACTGCATTAGAACCGGATCTGGGATGTATTAGAGCCTGATCGGGACTGCATTAGAACCGGATCTGGGATGTATTAGAGCCTGATCGGGACTGCATTAGAACCGGATCTGGGATGTATTAGAGCCTGATCGGGACTGCATTAGAACCGGATCTGGGATGTATTAGAGCCTGATCGGGACTGCATTAGAACCGGATCTGGGATGTATTAGAGCCTGTTCGGGACTGCATTAGAACCGGATCTGGGATGTATTAGAGCCTGATCGGGACTGCATTAGAACCGGATCTGGGATGTATTAGAGCCTGATCGGGACTGCATTAGAACCGGATCTGGGATGTATTAGAGCCTGATCGGGACTGCATTAGAACCGGATCTGGGATGTATTAGAGCCTGATCGGGACTGCATTAGAACCGGATCTGGGATGTATTAGAGCCTGATCGGGACTGCATTAGAACCGGATCTGGGATGTATTAGAGCCTGTTCGGGACTGCATTAGAACCGGATCTGGGATGTATTAGAGCCTGATCGGGACTGCATTAGAACCGGATCTGGGATGTATTAGAGCCTGATCGGGACTGCATTAGAACCGGATCTGGGATGTATTAGAGCCTGATCGGGACTGCATTAGAACCGGATCTGGGATGTATTAGAGCCTGATCGGGACTGCATTAGAACCGGATCTGGGATGTATTAGAGCCTGATCGGGACTGCATTAGAACCGGATCTGGGATGTATTAGAGCCTGATCGGGACTGCATTAGAACCGGATCTGGGATGTATTAGAGCCTGATCGGGACTGCATTAGAACCGGATCTGGGATGTATTAGAGCCTGATCGGGACTGCATTAGAACCGGATCTGGGATGTATTAGAGCCTGATCGGGACTGCATTAGAACCGGATCTGGGATGTATTAGAGCCTGATCGGGACTGCATTAGAACCGGATCTGGGATGTATTAGAGCCTGATCGGGACTGCATTAGAACCGGATCTGGGATGTATTAGAGCCTGATCGGGACTGCATTAGAACCGGATCTGGGATGTATTAGAGCCTGATCGGGACTGCATTAGAACCGGATCTGGGATGTATTAGAGCCTGATCGGGACTGCATTAGAACCGGATCTGGGATGTATTAGAGCCTGATCGGGACTGCATTAGAACCGGATCTGGGATGTATTAGAGCCTGTTCGGGACTGCATTAGAACCGGATCTGGGATGTATTAGAGCCTGATCGGGACTGCATTAGAACCGGATCTGGGATGTATTAGAGCCTGATCGGGACTGCATTAGAACCGGATCTGGGATGTATTAGAGCCTGATCGGGACTGCATTAGAACCGGATCTGGGATGTATTAGAGCCTGATCGGGACTGCATTAGAACCGGATCTGGGATGTATTAGAGCCTGATCGGGACTGCATTAGAACCGGATCTGGGATGTATTAGAGCCTGATCGGGACTGCATTAGAACCGGATCTGGGATGTATTAGAGCCTGTTCGGGACTGCATTAGAACCGGATCTGGGATGTATTAGAGCCTGATCGGGACTGCATTAGAACCGGATCTGGGATGTATTAGAGCCTGATCGGGACTGCATTAGAACCGGATCTGGGATGTATTAGAGCCTGATCGGGACTGCATTAGAACCGGATCTGGGATGTATTAGAGCCTGATCGGGACTGCATTAGAACCGGATCTGGGATGTATTAGAGCCTGATCGGGACTGCATTAGAACCGGATCTGGGATGTATTAGAGCCTGATCTGGGCCATATTAGAGCCTGATCAGGGCCATATCAGAGAAGCAAACATTGATCAGGATCTTTGTGATGTCCACAGGTGGCCAGATGTGTACCTGGGACTGAGTACCATGGGTCAGAACATGTCCGTCTCCAGCCTGCACCGGGCCCTCCGGTATGCCCTGGCTGCAGAGTCCTCAGGCAGCATCTCCAGGAGAGCTTCTGGCTGCGGTCAGCCTGCGGTCACTGCAGAGCTCATGGTTCATCCGGGTTACCCCAGTCATCCCCAGGAAGGCGGCTGCGGTCAGGGTCCCGATGAATTCTCCCAGTCGGCCGACAGACTGCATGAACTGAGCGTGCTCAGTGACCCTTCGTTGCTGGCCCTTTACAGCCAGGAGAGAGTGCAGCTGTGTGGATTTAAAGACCTCTGATGGCGGCTGCATCGGCTAGAAAACATTTTAACGGTGACGAATGAATCTGTACTTAAGTTTTCTGTCCATCCGATACCATCCTGATATCGACCCGATACGTCCTGATATTAGCTAAAGACCGTCCTGATATCGGCCCAATATCGTCCTGATATCGACCCGATACGTCCTGATATCAGCTCGATATCGTCCTGATATCAGCTCAATATCGTCCTGATATTGACCCGATAACATCTCGATATCAACCAGACGCCATATCAAACTTTAAAAGTAATTTAGTTTCCGAAATTCTGCGTATTTAGGGGCGTGTCTTTTTGATTGACAGGTACCCGATTTC
The DNA here is from genome assembly GCF_933228915.1 of Telmatherina bonti. Taxonomy (NCBI): domain Eukaryota; kingdom Metazoa; phylum Chordata; class Actinopteri; order Atheriniformes; family Telmatherinidae; genus Telmatherina; species Telmatherina bonti. The sequence goes on along the minus strand of NC_136611.1, from coordinate 4,669,629 downwards.
CCGCTTTAAGTCAGGAGAACGTAGAACAACCACGTTTTTCAGCTGGTTAACAACGTGACTCAGCTTTAGCCCGCTTACCTCCGTTAGCTGGTTAGCTCCTGTTATCTCCGGGTTAGCTCGGTTAGCTCTTAGCTACAGAAAGCTCGGAGTTCGCTCGATGTCAATCATCCACCATGACGCTCACAGCCCCCCTCTCAGCTCCACCTCTCTGCCCATATTGGTATTTTCCGGGCGAGACGACGCACATGCCCCTGGCAAGATGGTGATGGTAGGAACCGCCCACCGAGCTTCAATTCAGCTCTTCAGAAACCTATGGGTGACGTCATGGAGGCTCCGCTCATCTTTTATATACAGTCTATGCTGTGAACACACTAAAACAGGAAGTGATGTCAGAAGTAACAGCCGTGACATCATATGCTCAGGTGGTCATGGAAAATGCATACTTTAGGAAACACGTTTTATGATTTCTGTGTTACATTCTGACCGTGTGGTTGGATGGTTGCTATGGACACCTCAGAGAGACATCTACATCCTCTGACGTGACGTAGCGGTAACTAAATAAATACGTAAACCAGTATTTACTGTGTGGTTTTTCATGACTCGCCATCGCTTGGTTTATTTGTTTCTCCTGGACAGACCACTGCAGCCTTTCAGCAAGGTCATTGGCTCCAGGTTGATTAAAGGGTTCCATGCTCTGGTCCTCCAGGGCAACAATCCTGTAGGTTTTCCATGTATCCCTGCTCCAACACACCTGACTGAAACTAATCAGTCATAGCAGGGAAATATGGAAAACCTGCAGGACCGACTTTGGGCAAGCCGGACCTAAAACCAGGTAAGGGGTCCTGAGAACCAGGACTGGGAAACACTGGCTACACCGTCCCCATCAGGATATGGGTACGGCTATGAAGAATTCTGCAGTTAAACTGGGTGCAATGGTTAAACTGGTTTGGTTTTCAGCTGAACTGAAGCAGGCAGACATGGAGGCCAAATGGTCAGCCATCTTTATTATGAAACACCGGGACCAGATCAAACAGCCGTTACATGGTGGTTTTTGGCCACTGCAGTCCCTTTCCGTGTCTGGACTCTATCCAGCTGCCTCTCCGGGTTTTTCCGACCATCTCCAGGAGCCGAGCTTCGTTCAAGCTGAAGGCATCCATCTCCTTACCCCTCCCGCCCCCCTCCCCCGCTGCAGCTCTATCATGTCTGGATGGTTCAGGTTACATGCAGAAAGATTTCCATTAATCCACATTTTCCCAAATTTACATCCCAGAAAGGTTAAAATGAAAAAGGTGTCATGCAGTGAAGAAGCTGCGGCGCATCAGAAAGCCACAGCATCTGTAAACAGGTGTGTTTGTGTTCCAGGTGTGGAAGAAACCAGCTGTGCTAACAGATAAAACAGTGAAGATGAGGTTTACCTCCATGACCCGCCTACAGCTTCTCTTCTGTCACTTTTATTTCATTTCTAATCATTTCATGTTTTTTATGGGACAAAAAAAAAAAAAAAAAAAAAAAAAAGAAAAGTCAAATAAGGACACGTGTCTACATGAGACATCTTAAAAAGAGAGAAGAAGCCAGAAGATACAGGACTGAATATTTCCATCTAACTGAATGTGTACCCTTAGCTTCTCTTTTCCTTTTTCACCTGAACAAACAGTAGAAAGTTAGAAATGCTCTGAAGGTTTATTCTGAGGAGGAGGAAGAGGCTGCCTGATCCACAGAGAGTCCTGGATGGGAGCGAGGCGGCTCCGGGGCTGCAGGGAGGAGCGGTGAGGGAAACGGGGGAGGACAGTGATGGAGGAGGGGGGTAGGGGCGGAGGGGGGAGGGGGATCAGGAAAGAGGATCATGGGGTGGGGCTAAGCGCTCGTCATGTGATCAGTCCATTGGCCGCTTTTCTCCGTGTTTCTTTGTAAACTCTTCGGCGTTCTTAAGGAATTTTTTTCGGTCCTTTGAGTATTCTTCTGCCAGGTCGGCCCGGAGAGGATGCTCAGGTTGGGGGTCGTTGACCAGCGCGATGAGGGACTGGATCACTGGGGGAGACACGGAAACCATCATCATCATCATCACCTTACAGGAAGAGTAACTGCATTTCACAAAGCTCTGCTACGCCAGGGATCCCCAGTCCTGGTCCTCGAGGACCGGTGTCCTGCAGGTTTTCCATGTGTCCCTGCTGCAACACACCTGATTCAGCAGAACATGCCTAGAGTCTGAGTCTGAGTCAGGTGTGTTGCAGCATGAACACTTGGAAAACCTGCGGGACACCGATCCTCAAGGACCAGGGTATCAGGGGATCCCTGCACTACACAAATGCTGACGTACGGAGACGTTAACATCTGCATGACCTACCGTACGCAGACGCCCCCTGTACGTAGAAGCTACAGCACACAGACAATGCCATGTGCAGACGTTACCGCACGCAGACGCCCCCGTACGCAGACGTTACCGCACGCAGACGCCCCCGTACGCAGACGTTACCGCACGCAGACGCCCCCGCACGCAGACGCCCCCGTACGCAGACGTTACCACACGCAGACGCCCCCGTACGCAGACGTTACCGCACGCAGACGCCCCCGTACGCAGACGCCCCCGTACGCAGACGTTACCGCACGCAGACGCCCCCGTACGCAGACGCCCCCGTACGCAGACGTTACCGCACGCAGACGCCCCCGTAGGCAGACGTTACCGCACGCAGACGCCCCCGTAGGAAGACGTTACCGCACGCAGACGCCCCCGTAGGCAGACGTTACCGCACGCAGACGCCCCCGTAGGAAGACGTTACCGCACGCAGACGCCCCTGTAGGAAGACGTTACCGCACGCAGACGCCCCCGTAGGAAGACGTTACCGCACGCAGACGCCCCCGTAGGAAGACGTTACCACACGCAGACGCCCCCGTACGCAGACGTTACCGCACGCAGACGCCCCCGTAGGAAGACGTTACCGCACGCAGACGCCCCCGTAGGAAGACGTTACCGCACGCAGACGCCCCCGTAGGCAGACGTTACCGCACGCAGACGCCCCCGTAGGCAGACGTTACCGCACGCAGACGCCCCCGTAGGCAGACGTTACCGCACGCAGACGCCCCCGTAGGCAGACGTTACCGCACGCAGACGCCCCCGTAGGCAGACGTTACCGCACGCAGACGCCCCCGTAGGCAGACGTTACCGCACGCAGACGCCCCCGTACGCAGACGCCCCCGTACGCAGACGTTACCGCACGCAGACGCCCCCGTAGGCAGACGTTACCGCACGCAGACGTTACCGCACGCAGACGCCCCCGTAGGCAGACGTTACCGCACGCAGACGCCCCCGTAGGCAGACGTTACCGCACGCAGACGCCCCCGTAGGCAGACGTTACCGCACGCAGACGCCCCCGTAGGCAGACGTTACCGCACGCAGACGCCCCCGTAGGCAGACGTTACCGCACGCAGACGCCCCCGTAGGAAGACGTTACCGCACGCAGACGCCCCCGTAGGCAGACGTTACCGCACGCAGACGCCCCCGTAGGCAGACGTTACCGCACGCAGACGCCCCCGTAGGCAGACGTTACCGCACGCAGACGCCCCCGTAGGAAGACGTTACCGCACGCAGACGCCCCCGTAGGAAGACGTTACCGCACGCAGACGCCCCCGTAGGAAGACGTTACCGCACGCAGACGCCCCCGTAGGCAGACGTTACCGCACGCAGACGCCCCCGTAGGCAGACGTTACCGCACGCAGACGCCCCCGTAGGCAGACGTTACCGCACGCAGACGCCCCCGTAGGCAGACGTTACCGCACGCAGACGCCCCCGTACGCAGACGCCCCCGTACGCAGACGTTACCGCACGCAGACGCCCCCGTAGGCAGACGTTACCGCACGCAGACGTTACCGCACGCAGACGCCCCCGTAGGCAGACGTTACCGCACGCAGACGCCCCCGTAGGCAGACGTTACCGCACGCAGACGCCCCCGTAGGCAGACGTTACCGCACGCAGACGCCCCCGTAGGCAGACGTTACCGCACGCAGACGCCCCCGTAGGCAGACGTTACCGCACGCAGACGCCCCCGTAGGCAGACGTTACCGCACGCAGACGCTACAGCACGCAGTCGCCGCCACCGCACGCAGACGCCCCCGTACGCAGACGCCACCGCATGCGGGAGCCTAATTCCAGCTCCAGTACGGTACGGAGTTAGAGTACCCAGACAGCTGTTTTACATTTCATGGCCTGGTTTGTTGTTAGAAAGGTTGTGGATCTGGAAAACCAGTTGGTTAAACTAATCAATGATCAGCTGATCGGAATTACCCACCTTGGTCAGTTTTGGTGGCTGGTTTCCAGTTCTCTGCACTGATCACAGGTAAGCACACCTGGCCCTTCTCATCGATGTTGGGGTGATAGATCTTTGTCTTGAATGTGATTTTGGGAGGCTTGAAGGGATACTCGGTGGGGAAGATGATTTCAATCCTGAATGCACCTTTGTCGTACGGGGGATTGTCCTGGAAGTCAACAGGAGAGGTCAGTACAGCAGGCTGGAGGTTTGTAGGGTCGGGTAAGTACAGAACAGATACTCACAGGAACGATGAGGCCTTGCCATGACAAAAGGTTTGATTCCTCCACCTGAATGTTTCTGAAGTTTTTCATCCCAGACCTGCGAATCTCCTCCAGCTCCTACAACAACAAAAACCCGAAGAAGTGAGCTGACCACAGGGGAAGAGTTACCTTCATGCTGGATTCAACGAGTCTAAGGAACAAAGCTCCCATGGACGGAGGTCGCAGCAGGGAAAGCTCATCATGTTGCTTCCTGAATGTCTGATTAATTAACTCTTTGGTTTCTATCTGACATCCATTACACACCTGATTGTTTTCAACCAATCAAGAATGAACGATGTTTATCATCAGCTGGATTCAAGCAGAGCATGCTCAATTCTGCAGGATACTGGTTAGACCTGCAGGATACTGGTTAGACCTGCAGGATATTGGCCCTCCAGGACTGAACTCAGAAATGTGGGTTATAAAACAGGATCCAGTATGAGATCCTACAGTCCAGACGTCGCTAACAAACACCGGGAATAACTTTAATCCCACCTAGATTTACTTTATTCGATCCCAGGATTAGTAGACTCGTTTCTGGGATCACTTTACACCTTCCTAAAGCTGCTTCACTAATTCCTACGATTACTCGGTTCCTAGATTCATGTGGCCCTGATGCTTACAAGTTAGTCCTGAACAAGAGTCCTGTTCAGGGATTCAGTTCTCTCGTCTTGGCACAGTTAGTCCTGATTTGAGCTGCTGAGAGGACAAGTGATGCATCAGGTGTCGGACTGGTTTATTCTGGGAAACCAGAGGTTAAGAAACGTAAACAACCAGATGTTTACTTCCAGAGTCCACCAGTTTGGTTCTGGTCAAACTGGTGTAAACAAGGACTAGGTCATCAGGAGGTACTGAGGTTCTGAGACTGTAGAAAAGAACCAGAAGCGTGTTTGTCTGAAAGCAGCGAATCAACATTCATTCTTTCATTTCTATACTGCTGGGTTTATTCAGGGTTTCAGGAGGGTGAAGTCTACCCCAGCAACTAGCAGCTGAGCAGCAGGAACGCCTGGTCTCATGTTTACATGGTGAGAAGATGCTAACGCCACACAGAAAGACCCCTGTGTCCTGATGGGTGGTTGTTCATCCATCCATCCATCCATCCATGCCTCCATCCATCCACCTATACATCTATCCCTCCATCAGCCATCCCTCCATCCACCCGTCCATCCATTTATACATCCCTCCTTCCCTCCATCCGTCCATCCACCCGTCCTTCCCTCCTTCCATCCATCCACCCGTCCATCCCTCCATTCTACTATTGGTCCATGAACTGGGATAGGCTGGAATAAAGTAAAAACGGGAAGTTGTGGTAATCCCTGCACTCCAAGCGTGCAGCAATCCAGCAGGTGGATACGAGGAGATAAATTTCTCCATCTGATCAGCATTCATGTGTTCCAGATGTTCTGCTATGTCGTCTCCAAATGGGAATTTAGCTGTAAAATGTGTTAAATCTGACATTGGCGACAGTCGCATGTTTATTTATTCAGAAATTATGTAAATAATGCAGATTTAACAGTAATTTCCTAAGAGTTCACATGAAAATAATAATTCCGAATGAACGTTTACATGAAACATGTCCTCATTTAATTCCTCTTCAGAGGTGGGTTGGGAAGGGTTCCAATTGGACGTATGACGTATACCAGAAATAAACAAAGTTGGCTCCCTGCTTCTCGTCTTTTCAGTCGTAACGAGTAAAAACTACATAATAAGTACCAGTTTTGCTGCTATTTTTTATTATAAATGTGAAGTAGCAGCTCAACACCAGCATACTACTTCACTTTCTGCAGCAACTGAGAAGGAGAAGAAAGATAGACCACCGAACACGGCAGGTAAAACAACGAGGGTCATCAGGACAGGACAAGGTAACGAGCATGCTCAGAACGACCGGAGTTAACTAAGAGCAGAATGAAGGTTTACATGACAGAGGAATTAAATAGATCGGAATTAAAATGTGAATAAACCAGCCGCTTACATCGGAATTAAGTTTAATTCTGAATAGAAATTTGCATCAGGAATGCAGTGTTTAGATAGTCGTTTTTCATCAGTTTAAGCGGAATGAACTTTTATTCGGAATAAAACAGGAACTAAAACTCCCATGTAAACGTAGCAAGTGTTCCCTCATACTCGGGGTGTAAAATCTCCACTTCAGCAACACCGAACTTCCCAAAAACAGATCTGGTCTGTTTTCAAAATTGTTTTATACAACAGTTATTGATCTGTCATTCACATTATGAAACCCTAACATTGATATTCCACTAATATGTCAATAAAAGCCTGGATGAATTCCAGTGTTCAGGTTTTTTTTCATGCAAATTAATGCAGATTAGCGTATTTTTGGCTAATCCCTCATTTGCATATTGAAACAAGTTTTATAGGTTTAATAAGGTTTTAATTTGGAGAATAAAACCTGATCCTGATTTGCATTAAAACAGAAACATTCTGGTCCAGTTTGTCTTAAACCACCAGACTGGAACCGGACCAACCAGGACCGGATCGGGATCAGGGTTAGTAGAAAGAACACCACTGTGGACTTTACCTGGAGACAACACACCTGTCTGCTGAACAATAGGGACATGTCATGTGACCCAACCTGCACAACCCAGAAACTTCCTGGTTTCTGGTTCCGTGTCACGCGGCTAAGCTAACATGCTAACAGCGTTAAAAACACTAGCCGGGTTTAAGTGTCGCTTCCGTGTCTGTGGTTGGACTTTAGTCTTGTCGGTCTCCACTCTCAGACACCGGAACATATTTTTTAACTGATAAAAACCTCGTTCTGGGGAACATTTTAGGGGCTCATCCTGCTGAAAAACGGGACAACAAACCGGATCAACCCGTTTGCGCAGCGACGACTTCAGAAAACGAAACCGAACCTGCTGCGCGTCAGAATCAGCTTTTAATGAGTGTTTATCTGGACTTGGACCTACACTACCCCACCCATATCCCAAACCCCGAGCTTCAGGAGCGATTTGTGGGAGTTAAACTCTCTGGTAGCCGAAACGCAACTAAAACCTGACGTTAGCATCTTAGCTTAGCATCATAGCTCCCGAACCGAGAAAACCTTCACCACCGACCTAATCTGATCACTTCCAGACTCCCTCGCTTAGTCACACCTCTGATGTTAAAAAGACGTGTAGATCTGACTGGAAACAGAACCGTGAGCCCCCCCAGCGGGGTCCAGAGGCTGGTCTGGATGTCCTGGCCTGACCTGCCGGCGCGGAGCCGCCTGATCCGGCTCGGCTCGTCGGCCGGCACTGACCTCCCATTTTCATACAATCTGGAGCCTTAAACCGGATTTAAACCCCTTTTCACACCACGACAACATTCTACAATGTCTTAGACACAAAATGAGCGCGTGTTCTAGTCAACAGGGAGTCGATTTAAACGTAAAAAATAGTCCGAACATGACGGAACCGAGACATTTACCTTGGCCAGCCTCCTGCTCGCCGCCATCTTCAATTCTGTGTGTTCCCAGAATGCCGCGCGGCGAAAACGGGTCTGATGGAGAGGAGCCGCGCGCGGTGAGGTTGCGCGAGCGTTTCCAATAACAGCTATCAGTTACGGTTTCATTTCTACCAAAGTTGCTCAATCCAGTCTGACAAGAACTGCAGTCCAGCAGCTTCTCCGTGTTTCCACACACTTTACGCTAATTAACAGTCTAGGAATGTGATTGGTAGATGGGTCTGGTTAATTTATTCAGGTGTGTTGGAGCGGAAAACACTGAAAATCTACTGAACTGTGGCCTTCGTAGGACCAGGTTGAAAAACCCTGATTTAGACTGACCTGTAAAACCCCCAGAGATCAAGAAGTATGGTTTTTATCAGAATTAGTCTGGTCCAGAACAGGAGCGACAACCAAAACTAGAACCAAATTAAAACCAGAACCAGAACTACAACCACAGCCAAAACCAGAACAACAAGAATTAAGACCCAAACCAAAACTACAACCAAAACCAGAACCAGAACTACAAACACAGCCAAAACCAGAACAACAAGAAGTAAGACCCAAACCAGAACTAAACCAGAACCAAAGCCAGAGCCAAAACTGGAACTAAAGAAAGAAAGAAAATATCAGAATTGAACCAAAATCAAACTTGATATAAACTTGATAAAAAATCTTTAACTGGCCACTTCATACAGAAAGTAAATACATCCTGGATGGAATACATATACATCCATCCAGGATCCAGACCATGTTGGTTCAGTTCAGACCAGGATGGTCCAGGTTTTTATGTAAGGCTTCAAACTAGAGATGACGCAAAGTTAGAGAAGAAACTGTCGTCATGGTAATGACTCCATCCACCCGCCATCCAGCCTGTCGACCTCATTCTCCGCCTCGTTTCCACGGATGCACCTCTGAATTCAAACTGATGACATCACATAGTTTATCTGCATTGTTCTGCCTAAACATGTATATTTTACATTTTATTCATGTCATCAGTGTAACACAGTAGTGTAAAAATTAGTATTTTTACACTGCTGATATTGAAGGTTTTGTAATTTTCATCATAGATAAAACATAAACCCAGGAAATCACAAAGTATAAGCTTTAAATATGTCATTAGTATTTTATTGCATGAAATGAATGTATTATCACACCAGTTCACCACAATTCAGCCTCTCACAGATCAGTTAGTTAATCTGTAAGAAGTTTTCCAATCCTCCACTCATTATTAATTAAACTTATCTGAACCCGTTACCTGTACGGAAGACGCCTGTTCACCACTAAATCAGACTCCAGCCTCTCCACCATCTGCACGACAAAAGAGTAGTTCCAGGACACCAGACCTGCACCAGGCTGGGGTGGGCTGCAGGACTATGGGGACAACAGGACAACAGGCTGCGAGATCCAACAACTGTTGCTCACGATTACTTTAAATCTACCTTGGACTGCGACTGCCTGCAAGATCTCACCTGATGAGGTTCCAGTCATCACAGAAGGGTGAGGGATCAGCCCAGAGCTACCTGGGAGAATCTGTTCAATGACCTGAAGACCAGCGGTTCCAAGGTTACCATGGTAACACACTACATCATGATAAATTGAAATCCTGCAGCAGGTTCCAGGTCTTGCTGCGGAAGTCAGCACGTGTCCAGGTCCGTCTCAGATCTCAGTGATCCAGAGGAGGCCTGGGAGAAGATCATGCCGTCAGATGAGGCCAAATTTGAACTTTTTGGTTTAAACTCTACTTGCTGTGTTTGGAAAAAGAAGATGTTCATGGGAGTACAATCCTTGGGACACGACACAAACTATGTAGCATGGGGGCGGAAACGTCACGCTTTCGGAGAACTGTTCTGTGGAGGAGACAGGGTGACTGGACCGCACCACGAGAATGGACGGGACCATGCATTGCTTTTAAATGTTCAGGTCCCGTGTTTCAGAAGGCCAGTCATTCCTCAGGGTTAGAAGTAGTTCATATAGAAATGTATTGATGTATACCACATCTGTCAAATAGTGTTTGTAAGGACATTTTTTTTTTTTTTATTATTTTGCTATATTATTATTTTTATTTTTATTTATTTAATATTTTATTATTTTTATAATTATTTTAATAAATTTATTATTATTATTATTATTATTATTATTTTATTATTTTATTTTTTTAAAAAACTTTTTTTGATTAAATTTCCTTTTGGGGATTAATAAAGTATTTTTCATTTCATTTAATTAATTAATTATTTATTTATTTAAGTTTTAAAATATTTTTTATTTTTGAACGAATGTATGAAAGAAGACAAGAAAAGCATATATGTGCATACCATTCATTCATTTTCCAAACTGCTTATTCCAATTCAGGGTTGTGGGGAAGCTGGAGCCTATCCCAGCTGGCTTTGGGTGACAGGCAGGGTACACCCTGGACAGCTTGCCAGTCCATCAGAGGGCCACTCATTCCTAGGGGCAATTTAGAGTAACCAATTAACCTAACATGCATGTCTTTGGATGGTGGGAGGAAGCTGGAGTACCCAGAAAGAACATGCAAACTCCACACAGAAAGGCCAATGACCAAACCCCTCCCCAGCCAAGGATCAAACCAGTGACCTTCTTGCGGTGAGGCCACAGTGCTAACCACTGTTCCACCGTGCAGCCGGTGCAGTATTTATTTATTTTTAAGCAAATACATTTATTTACGTATTTATATATTTTTTCATTCATTTCTAATCTTTTAGATATCATTCTGACCTAATTTATAACATATTTTATGTCTATATTTTGACATATTTTATGTACTTTTTATTATTTTGATTTTATTATTTATATTACTTAGGTTTAATCTTTTTATTCTAATTATTGTCTTACAGAATTATTGATTTAGTTATTTTATTTAGTATGTCTTTATTTTATCTTTTTAACCTTTTAGCTCCAGTGTTTCTTCTTCCTCATGGGGATCCTCCGTGTTGGGGGCTGCACCTGTTTGACCAGCGGGGCCGTTGTGGCGGGGGTCGTCCTGCCAGGGATGTTGGTTGAGGTTCTGCACTGCAGCCATATGGCTGTGGTGTGGACCCCGGCCTAGGCGTTCCCTGTGGCTACGTCTCTGTTGATCACTCCTGGGACGGCTCCTGAATTGGACAGACGACCAAGATGTTGTTTCCTCACAGCAGTGACAGAATCCTGAAGTTATTTGTTTTTATTTTGGCATTAATGGTCAGGGAAGGGTTGGGTTGTGAGCGTGTGTTTTTAAACGTGAAACTGTTTTTAATTTTTTAACTTTGATATGCTTTTGTATGAAAAGTGCTATACAAATAAAGTTTGATTTGATTTAATTTGATTTGATTTGGGGCTGCACGGTGGCGCAGTGGTTAGCACTGTGGCCTCACAGCAAGAAGGTTGCTGGTTCAATCCTTGGCTGGTTTGGTCAGTGGCCTTTCTGTGTGGAGTTTGCATGTTCTCCCCATGTATGCGTGGGTTCTCTCCAGGTACTCCAGCTTCCTCCCACCATCCAAAGACATGCATGATAGGTTAATTGGTCACTCTAAATTGCCCCTAGGAGTGAGTGTGGTTGTTCATCTCTCTGTGTGTGGCCCTGCGATGGACTGGCAAGCTGTCCAGGGTGTACCCTGCCTGTCGCCCAAAGCCAGCTGGGATAGGCTCCAGCTTCCCCATGACCCTGAATTGGAATAAGCGGTTCGGAAAATGAATGAATGATTTGATTTGAAAGAAAGAAAACAGAAAAAAAAAAAAAAGAAACAACTTCTGACCAGGTGGTGGCAGACTTGCACTAAATCATTGCATGGACATCGAAACCGAGAAGACGAAGAAGAGTCCGTACATGACGTCACTTCCGCTCAGCAAATGGCGCGGATCCAGTCTCCACTGCAACACTGCGTCATTTTGCTCAGAGAATGAAGTTGGGTTTAAAGACTGGTTTTACCTCCGTTAAAGGTATTTTACTGCAACATTTTCTAGTTGAAACGTGAAACTGCAGAATCAGAGAATCCGACTTATCCTGTTCGTTTATGTGGAGAAAACAGGATAAAATTCTGGAGAAAAAACTGGAGGAGAGGCGAGGATTTGTTTGCTGCTGTGTGTCTGCTTTACTCGCTACGTGGCGACATTGTGATGTTTTCCTGCTCCGTGGGCTCCATGAGGCGCAAATTCTTTCTTTTAGTCTGTTTTTACTCTGCAAGACTGAACAGAAAAACGTAAACACAGCTGGAATAAAAGTACTGTAAAGTCAGGATGTGTGGAAAGGCTGTAGAGCTGCTTCGTGGGGTGAGAAGCTGACATGGTGTGTGTTTATTATGGGAGTTTTCAGAATAAAAGCTGCAGACTTACAGGTGATGTCAATAATATGTTGATATAAGGATTGTTATTTTTTGCAGGGCGTGTGTGATAACTGAGGAGAGGCTGTTGTAAACTTGTTTATTATGATATATGTGATCTGGTGCTGCTTTTTCTGATGCAGCTTCCAAACTTTGCAAGTCAGATTTAATATCACATCATTCATTCAGTATCCTAACCGCTTAGTCCAATTAAGGGTCGTGGGGAATATCACATCAGTACAGAGAAAAATAATGGAGTAAAGGAAATGTAATTTAATGTTAAAGATCACCAGAAGGCTTAAATAATGTTTTTTTAATTCGTGTTTGTAAACTAGACATTATAATATTAACTACAGACATACTTTTTTTCTGAGACTAATGGGGTTCATTTAGTTGGAGTTTTACATCCATGAGGAGACAAAGCCTCAGTAACAGCAGCATTAATGCAGAGAGAGCCTGGTCCTGCTGGATAAATCTGCATGTTATGAGATTGAACAATAAATAAATAAGACATATTTGATCGTATTAATGTGTATTTAATGTTTTTCAGTGGATGTCAGAGCCTGGTGAACCTCCAGGTTTCCTCTGCCTGATGCAGCTGCTGTAGTTTTCCAGTCTTTTCCATCTTCTGCATCAACATGAAACATATAAATGTGTTGGTGCTCCAGTACGACCAGTCACATCCTCAGAAAGCTTCCCAGTTCCTCCCAGCAGCTCCACGTTGCTGTGATTACCTTCTCATCCAGTTTGCACACATTCTCCATCTCTGTGAGACTGTACAATAAAATTATACTTTATAAAAATATTTTCTTGTTTTCTGTTTGATTAAAAGTTGTGTTTTTAAGACGTGATGAACTGATTTAATGTTAGTAACCATAAATATTTCTGATTAATTTAGTATTTCTGTTAATATTTTACAATAGTTTTCTGGCTAGAACAACAAAAATCAGGGTTACACGTGTATTTATTCAGTTTACATAATGAAAAGTAAAATATGAATTATATAGTGAGATAATAATGTGTCCTCCATAATTAATTATATTAGATTTATCAAAAAAATGTATCTCAAAATTCATCCCAAGTCATTAATTCGAATAAATTATTGATACATTAATCCCAAATCAGTATTCAAAGCATCTGCATCTGCTTGTCCTTTAAATCAAATAAAATATGTTTAAAATTAGTTATTTAGATCATCTCTGCCATTCAGCTCATTTCCCATCTGACACCAGTTAGAACAGATAGACTGACTGGTTTCCATTGCTGGAGCGTTTGGCGACAGCAAATCCTGGCAAGAGACAACATCATGGATTTAGTTCTTGTTGTATAAAACTGTATAGATGTGAAGGTAAGATCAGACAGGTGTTAACTCGTTCCCATGCTAGCATGCATAGAAAATCTGTTTTAAAATGGAGGTTAGAAATGTGTTTCACCTTGTCAAATAAAAGACACATTACGGGTGTTGCTGTAACTTAAAAAAAAAAACGTATATATAGAAAACAAAACCTCCTCTCTCACCCACCCCTCCCATCTCCCCAGGGTAGGGTGGGTGGCTGTTCATCGGGTTCTCTACCAGAGTCCTGGGAGCTTGAGGGTCCTATGCAATATCTTAGCTGTTCCTAGGACTGCGTTTTTCTGGACGGAGATGTCTGATGTTTCACCGGTTTCTGTTGGAGCCACTTCTCCAGTGTGGGGGACACGGCCTCCAGTGCTCCAATCACTATGGGTACTACTGTTGCTTTCACCCTCCAGGCCTTCTCCAGTTCTGCCTTGAGGCCTTGGTACTCCTCCAGTTTCTCCTTTTTCCTGATATTTACATCATTGGGGATGGATACATCAATCGGATATATATATATATATATATATATATATATATATATATATATATATATATATATATCTTGTGTGTTTGTGTTTATATCTATACTAAATATAATCTGTAAATGTATTGATTGGTGAGTTGACCATCTCGTTTCTGTTGACTATGATAAATTTAGTCTCTGTTGCTTCCAAAAATAAAGCTTTGATAAAATTACATAGGCAGTATAGTAATCAATACACATTTTTGGGCAACACTGAGGGAAGATTGGGAGAAAAATGGATGTATTTTGCGCTGCCTCCCACCAGAACCCATTGAAATGGACTGATGGCGCTGAGCTGTTTGGAACTTTTGAGAGCTTCATGAACCATGTGATGGCGAGTTCAAAGAGTGTCGTAACTCTCTTACTAAATGGCTCTGGGACACATGTAGCCTCAGATGCTAATGTTTACCATCAGAAGAGTTAGCACCAACATCATCAATAACAACATCTCCCCTCTGTAAAGCATCTTCAGCCCATCTCAGGGTCTGCGCTTCTTCTGTTGGACTGCACCTCCAGGAAAATAGTTGAGTTATTTACTTTTGGCAATAAATCTTCCAAACTTTTCAGTTTGAGTTTGGGTCATCTGGGTCCAAGCATCTCTGGTCATTACAAACTGTTTGCAGGTCACAACATGAGCAAAGTTATTTCCTTGACTTTAGGAATGTTTGGGAGGTGCTTTAAGTGTCATGTTGAAGATTTTTGACCCACATGCAAATTCAAGCAATCCTTGGGCACCGGCCCAAGGCTGTTGGGAAGCTGAATCCAGATATGATTGTTGTTTGGGTTCCAGGAGAGGAAAACAATTTGCCCTCAGCCTTGAGTCCATAGCAGGTCTCAGGCTGGCAGCTCCAAACAGCTGAATGGGGCGGGTCAATTTCCACCGATTCTAGCAGAGCATCTTCTCCATGTTGTTGTCGATTCTGCGGACCAACTCCAGGACCACGGCCAAATGACCAGTATGGACCAGACTGGTATCCTGCTTACGGTCGAGTCCTGTCAATGCAAGAGTCTGTGCACTGCTCGCTTGGCCCATACCACTGCAGAATTCTGGCAGCCTGCCAGTTGTTGCCAGAATCTCACGAATCTTCAGGTAGATCAGAACTCCACCAGCGGCAATCAGCAGAATCCTGATCACCAATAATCCAAAGATGTAAATATCCTCCACGTCCTCAGAGGACAGAACCACCAGACGCATCGGTCTCCACCTGGCCCATGAGTCCGGAACGTATCCAGCCGGAAGCGTCCCCTCAGGACATGCGGGCTCCCCTCTGCCCGATCTTTGGGTTGAGAAAATTTGATCAATTGCGTTGAGAGACCAGCTGATCAAATCCATGATATAATTTTGAGTAAAGAGATATAAAAAGAGACTCCGAGTCAGACAGGACAAAGTCGCAGGCCAGAGTGGGAGGAGAGGGAGGAAACAGGAGCAAAAAGACAAGTGTCCGCCTTCGCTGAGAGCAGGAGTGGAAAGAGAATTCTGTTGGCGATTCGGACACAAAGCTGGCTGTTTTCTTGTGGCACCGCTGTCACCATGGCAACCACCATGCGTCTCCCAAATCCAATCCAAACTCGTGTGAAAATATTTCATTTTCTTATAATGTATTTTATTCTTTGTTGCATGTTTATTCAACAAATACGGATTTAAAATGAATGACCTGTATTTTTTTTCTTAAACTGCTGTGATGTTCATGTCACTTTGAGCTCTTGCCTGGAATGCATTGTGGTCTACATTGACCCGTCTCGTGGCCATCGATGCTCACTACTTTTCAAAATGCATTGTGGGTAATTTTGTTTTCTCCAGACATTCGGACACCCATGGCGTGAGGACTATGTCGGGGATTATGTCAGGAATAGGGTGGACATTTGGACACAGCTAGTAAGTTAGCAAAAGAAAGAAAGAAAGTAATAAAGAAAGAAGAAATAATGAAAAAAAGAAAGAAAGAAGGAAAGAAAGTCAGAACCAAAACATACGGCGAGGCCTCTTTCCAGTTTTATGGTCCTTACCTTTGGAATAACCTGCCAGAGGAGCTCAGGGCCGCAGAGACAGTACATGTTTTTAAAAAGAGGCTCAAGACTCGCCTTTTTTGTTTAGCTTTTACTTGATTTTTAAAAAAATTTTCTTATTCATCTGTTTATTTCTTAACAAATATAAGTATTTATTTATTTTTAACACAAATACATTTATTTATAAATAAATGTATTTATTCATTCATTCATTTCTGAACTGCTTAATCCAATTCAGGGTCACAGGGAAGCTAGAGCCTATCCCAGCTGGCTTTGGGCAACAGGCAGGGTACACACTGGGCAGCTCACCAGTCCATTACAGGGCCACACAGAGTTAACCAATTAACCTAATATGCATGCCTTTGGATGGTGGGAGGAAGCTGGAGTACCCAGAGAGAACCCATGCATACATGGGGAGAACATGCAAACTCCACACAGAAAGGCCAATGACCAAACCCCTCCCCAGCCAAGGATTGAACCAGTGACCTTCTTGCTGTGAGGCCACAGTGCTAACCACTGTTCCACCATGCATATAAATGATATTTATAATATTCATAATATTGATATTTTTTATTAATAACAATAATAAGAAACCCTCATCAATTCAATAATTAAATAAATTAAGTAAAAAAAAGGAGTTCAAAAATAAGGAGTTGGAGGAAGTGTACACTTACAGTTGTGCTCATATGTATTCATCCCCTTTCATTAAAGAAAAGGCTGAATTTACAACAGTCACTCATATAACTGGAGACTCAAAAAAGGAACAATAACTAAAAATTTGCACAAATATAATTCAGTAATATAAAACACTGTTTTTTCATTTAATTGAGTTGAAGAAATGAAAAAAAACAAAAACAAATTGGTCCTGGACAAATTAGAGACTTTTCTGTTGAACAGTGGGACAAAATACCTGTCAACAGGTGCAGAAGTCTGACTGAGACGAACAGAAAACACCTGACTTTTGTTGAACAAAATATTAGTTTATGAGTGATGTAATATTTAATAAATTATCTTATTTGTTTGCTTTTTTTTTTTTTTTTTTTTTAAATTCTATAGAACCAGAATTAGAAAATAATGTAATGGTTTCCATAAAAAATGTATTTATTATTACTTTACTCAATTTCAGCTTATTATACAAGCAGCTGTTTTTTTTCCTTCTTTAATGAAAGGGGATGAATAAATATGAGCACAACCATATGTGGTATTCCCACCCCTAGTTTATTTAAATTGCGGTGATTCGCAGTATTGATCCGCATGGTGGCGCTGATGTATCCTGTTAACATGTGTGCTAAAGCAGACAAACGTAGAAGAAGAAATGACAGGAAGTTGTCACGCTGGGCGGCGCAGCATGACCGGAACAACAAAATGGCGGAAGATGGGGAGTTTCGGGTAAGCGGAGAGAAAAACAAAGATTTTATCAGATTCCAGGATTCTTTCAAAGTCCAGGGAGTCTGGAAACATTAGGAGGCGGCAGGTTAAAGCGAACGGTCCAAAGACAGCGGAGCCGCCGGACGCAGAAGCCGCGAAGTCTCGCTAGTTAATCCCGGTTGTAGACGGCTACATGTAGCCTTGATGCTAACAGTTTTCTCATATATAGATTTCTGATCAGGAATCAATATTATTATATAGTTATATAAATACTGGATGCTAACAGCTTCATCCTGCAGTTTATATAAATAAAAGCTAATTTGTTTATAAAGTGTATGAAGCTGGAATTTACTTGAAAACACGTTTCTGTCTGCAGCTAAATGCTGCTAACATGCTTACAGTACAAACAGTTCAGACTGTGTTGATGATGATGCTACAAGAAGTGTGTGTTTGGGTTTAACAGCAGTGAAGGAATAAGGGTGTTCAAATGTGCACCTAACCTGTAGATTACCACCTGCAGGTGACATCACAGTGACGCCGGTGTGGTGGTTATGTTAGAATAATATAATTATGTTAGAATAATATAATTATGTTGGAATAACCATGAAGACCAGTGGACTCGGAGACCAGTTCACTGCTGGGAGGATGATGATGATGATGAAGAAGAGATCAGATCTGAACTTTGATTGTTTAGTGAATGAAACGAGCTGCAGGTTAAAACACCTGTTTGATGTTTCATCAGTGTTTTTCAACTTTTTTAAGCCAAGGCACACCTAACCAAAATGTCTACATCATCATTATTATTATTATTATATATTATTATTATTATTATTTTTGTTATATATTATTATTGTATTATTATTATTATTATGAAGTCAGAGCCTCTTGTATAGAAATCAGGTAAACACGAGAAGAAGGAATTTTATTATCCTTCACAAGGACCTGTTTGGATGAACACAGCTGCTTTTTAGACCAATGAGGTGAAATTGGGTAATTTTTCAGGGCACACCTGATAAACTCACAATGGTTGAAAACACTGCGTTAGAGATGTTTGTTGTTTACATCTGTGCAGCTGCAGAGTCATGTGACCAAACAGCATTCAGTGGGTCTGTTTAGAGCAAGGGGGGGTCAAACTCCAGTCCTAGAGAGCCGGTATCCGGCAGGTTTTTGTTGTTTCAATCTACCAACACAGCTGATTCACATCAAATGGATCCAGCTGCTTCTTGTCAATATATTTGTGGATTTTGGTCAGTTGTGTTGCATGGAGACAACAAAACCCAGCAGGATAGTGGCCCTCGAGAACTGGAGTTTGACACCCCTGGTTTAGAGTCAGCAGGGTGGTGATCTGAGGAGAAGTGATGGAGAACAGAGGATGTGAATTTTGCCTCTTAAATCAGAGGGAAAAGGAAACATGATTTTTATGATTGAAATTAAATTTATTTAGGATATGCTTTTGTCCTGATTCAATTACAATTTTTCTGGTGCCGATTCTATTTAAATTGAGATTCTCACAATTCTTCGATATTGCTGATTTTTGTAGATTAAAAACAAAATAAATGTATAAAACTTTTTTTTTGCTCGTCATTGTTCTTGATTTTAGTTCGGAAACAAACAACCCAGTCGCCAGACCATCATTCTGCTGCTATAATGCCCAAGAAGACAAGTAAAAAAATCAATAAAAACAAGAAAAATGACAAAAATTTTAAAGGATTATTTCTATTTAAAAAAAAAAAAAATCTATGTTAAAATTGTGAAGCAAAGAAATCCAGATTTTCGATTTTTTTTATTTGATTTTCCCACCCCTAGTTAAAATCATTTTAAAGTGATAATTTTTCATGCAGGCTGATGGGTTTTGGGTCCGTTCTGTTTGAAGATCAACGAACGCTTTCAGTCATCAGAATCAGAAAAAACTTATTTTTCTCATCTTGTAAAATCAAGTCGGAGTGTGTGACATGCTGAGAGGGAACATCCAGGATAAACGAGGTCGACCAGGATGAGCAGAAGTTTTTTCCGGAGTTATATCAGTTTTTGAACTCTTCAACAGGCTGAGGAGCAGCTTCTTCCCCAGGGCTGTCTCCCTGCTGAACTCTGCCCCCCCCCCCCGCCCCCAATATCACCCCACATCTCATCACACCACCCCCAAACTGACTGAATACTATGCACTGAATTTTACTTCACTGTTTACTTAGTTAGCTTGCTGCTCATTATTCTTGTTTATACTATTTAATATCCAATTCCACGAGTGTTTAGGTATAAGACCTGTACATACCATCTGTAATTATGTTAATATCTTCTGCCAACACTGGATGTATATTTAAAGTCCATCTGTATGTAATGCTCATAGTACTCAAATAAGTTTACTGACAATAACATCATGCCACAGCTGTAAAATACTTGTACAAACTGCAGATAATATATACTTTGCACTTGTTGCTTATTGCCCTCTGGTTAGGTGCGTTTCGTTGTGTTGTACTTGTTCATGTAATGACAATAAAGTTGAATCTAATCTAACTTTATTGATAAAGTAAGAATATCTTAAACTCATCTGGAGGTCTGCTCTGATTGGTTGGTTCCAGTCATGTGGTTTAAGCAGATTCCTCCCGAGCAGGCTTTAGGCTCCGCCTCCTGGTTGCCTGGAGTAAACTGGTTGATTCTGGCAGCTTCCCTGAGTTTGTTTATGTTTCCAGTCTGCGAATCTTTGTTTTGGACTCAGATGAACCCGCTGACCTCTGACCTTTGTCGGCAGGACCCCGCCCTGTAACGCAGCTTCGTGATTGGTCAGACGTCTGTGAGGCTCCACCCAGAAAGCAGCATGAACGTGCAGCAGCCGGCGCCCCTGGTCCCCCCCGTCCACCCCGACGTCCAGATGAAGGCTCTGCCCTTCTACGACGTCCTGGACGTCCTCATCAAGCCTTCCAGTCTGGGTCAGCCATTCCTCCCAGTCCTCCCAGTCTCTGGTAAACATGTGATCCGGTTCTGGTTCTGGTTCTGATGGCTCCCTTCCTGTGTTCCAGGAGCGAGCACGGCTCAGCGGTACCACCAGGAGAAGTACTTCATCTTTGCGTTGACGCCGCAGCAGGTCCGGGAAGTCTGCATCTCTCGGTGGGTCCCGCTTCGCGGTTTTTCCACCAGTCGTCGAAACGACTCGCTCACTTTGTTTGTTTGTTTGTTTACAGAGACTTCCTACCAGGAGGGAGGAGGGACTACATGGTGCAGATCCAGCTGAGGTGAGAGAACCGGTTCCAGAACCACCAGGATCCAGTTTCTTCTCATGAGACACCATGATCTGTCCTGCAGACATGTTTCCATGGCAACCCTTCCAACTTATCGCACATGTCACCAAATAAAGAGTCTGGGCCAGATCCAGGACCAGAATCTGACCCAGGACTAAAGCTGGGCCAGATCCAGGACCAAAATCTGACCCAGGACTAAAGCTGGGTCAGATCCAGGACCAGAATCTGACCCAGGACTAAAGCTGGGTCAGATCCAGGACCAGAATCTGACCCAGGACTAAAGCTGGGCCAGATCCAGGACCAGAATCTGACCCAGGACTAAAGCTGGGTCAGATCCAGGACCAGAATCTGACCCAGGACTAAAGCTGGGACAGATCCAGGACCAGAATCTGACCCAGGACTAAAGCTGGGCCAGATCCAGGACCAGAATCTGACCCAGGACTAAAGCTGGGTCAGATCCAGGACCAGAATCTGACCCAGGACTAAAGCTGGGACAGATCCAGGACCAGAATCTGACCCAGGACTAAAGCTGGGACAGATCCAGGACCAGAACCAGGACCTGGATCTGTGTCTTTATGCTCAGCAGTCTGAAGAAAGGCTGCAGGAAACCGTAACCATGGTGATCACTGTCTGACCATCGCTAGTGATGATTCAGCATGAGGTTAAATCTTTTCCATGAACTGGCAGAGATCTGAAACAGCAGTGTGGAACTGGGAGTACTGGTTCCTGGAGGTACTGTGTTTCTGAAACAGCAGTGTGGAACTGGGAGTACTGGTTCCTGGAGGTACTGTGTTTCTGAAACAGCAGTGTGGAACTGGGAGTACTGGTTCCTGGAGGTACTGTGTTTCTGAAACAGCAGTGTGGAACTGGGAGTACTGGTTCCTGGAGGTACTGTGTTTCTGAAACAGCAGTGTGGAACTGGGAGTACTGGTTCCTGGAGGTACTGTGTTTCTGAAACAGCAGTGTGGAACTGGGAGTACTGGTTCCTGGAGGTACTGTGTTTCTGAAACAGCAGTGTGGAACTGGGAGTACTGGTTCCTGGAGGTACTGTGTTTCTGAAACAGCAGTGTGGAACTGGGAGTACTGGTTCCTGGAGGTACTGTGTTTCTGAAACAGCAGTGTGGAACTGGGAGTACTGGTTCCTGGAGGTACTGTGTTTCTGAAACAGCAGTGTGGAACTGGGAGTACTGGTTCCTGGAGGTACTGTGTTTCTGAAACAGCAGTGTGGAACTGGGAGTACTGGTTCCTGGAGGTACTGTGTTTTTGAAACAGCGGTGTGGAACTGGGAGTACTGGTTCCTGGAGGTACTGTGTTTCTGAAACAGCAGTGTGGAACTGGGAGTACTGGTTCCTGGAGGTACTGTGTTTCTGAAACAGCAGTGTGGAACTGGGAGTACTGGTTCCTGGAGGTACTGTGTTTCTGAAACAGCAGTGTGGAACTGGGAGTACTGGTTCCTGGAGGTACTGTGTTTCTGAAACAGCAGTGTGGAACTGGGAGTACTGGTTCCTGGAGCGTCTGTGTTTCTGTCCAGGTTCTGTTTGTCAGAAACCAGCTGTCCTCAGGAAGACAACTACCCCAACAGTCTGTGTATAAAGGTGAACGGGAAGCTCTTCCCGCTGCCCGTAAGTCTCGACTCTTCCAGATAAACTTCCAGGCGCCAGTCGGAAACGCCGACTCACCGTTTCCTTCCTGCAGGGGTACGCGCCGCCACCGAAAAACGGCGTGGAGCAGAAAAGACCAGGAAGACCTCTAAACATCACGTCCCTCGTCAGACTGTCCTCGGCCGTTCCCAACCAGATCTCCGTCACGTGGGCTCCGGAGATCGGAAAGGTGTGGCAGAGTTTGCGCTGGTCTTGTTGACAGTGGCGAGGTTGTTTACGTTTGCTTGTTGGTTGTTTTCCAGACGTATTCCATGTCGGTGTACCTGGTGAGGCAGCTGACGTCGCCGCTACTCCTGCAGAGGCTGAGGATGAAGGGCATCAGGAACCCAGACCACTCCAGAGCACTAAGTAACTTCCTTTTTAGCATTTACCTGAATGCAGGTGGCCGAGTCGCTCACGTCTCAGAAACCCTCCTGGAGGAGATCCGGCTCCTCCTGGAGGAGATCCGGTTCTGAAGATGTTTGTCTCTGTTTGCAGTTAAAGAGAAGCTGACGGCGGATCCAGACAGCGAGATCGCCACAACGAGTCTTCGGGTGTCCCTCATGTGTCCGGTATGTCCGGCTTCTAGAGTTCAGAACTGGGTCAGAGTTGGACATCAAGTTCTGCACAAGTCTGCTAATTAGCCACTGATTTGGGTCAAGTGTGTTGGAGTCATAGACTGTATATAAAAGATGGGCGGAGCCTCCGTGACGTCACCCGTAGGTTTCTGAAGAGCTGAATTAAAGCTCGGTGGGCGGTTCCTACCATCACCATCTTGGCAGGGGCATGCGCGTCATCTTGCCCAGAAAATACAAATATGGGCAAAGAGGTGGAGCTGAGAGGGGGGCTGTGAGCGTCATGGTGGATGATTGACATTGAGGGAACTCCGAGCTTTCCAGAAAATCAGCAAGAGCTAACTGAGCTAACCCGGAGATAACAGGAGATAACCAGCTAACGGAGGTAAGCGAGCTAAAGCTAAGTCACGTTGTTAACCGGCTAAAAACCGCGGTTGTTCTACGTTCTTCTGACTTGAAGCGGGAGATCGGGTACCTGTCAATCAAAAGGACACGCCCCTTAATATGCCGAACTTCCAGATTAAATGACTTTTAAACGGGCAAGTTAGAAAAAATTTCCTCCCCCCCACAGTTGTCATGAAGGTAAACCTGACCTATTAAACCTAAAATGGATTTTTGTACCAGGCTGTAAACATGTTTATTTTTGCTGTAAACATGTTTATTTCTGCTGTAAACATGTTTATTTTTGCTGTAAACATGTTTATTTTTGCTGTAAACATGTTTATTTCTGCTGTGAAGTTGGTCTTTTTAACATGGGAGTCTATGGGGATTTGCTTTGTTTTGCAGCCCCTAGTGGATGAAGAGGGAACTATAGTTTTATGAACTTCCACATCGGCTTCATTTTCAACCGCCAGAGCCTCTGTCCATCTTTCATTCGGTCTATGGTTGGAGCAGGGACGCTCCTAGTATTTACAGCTCTGCTTGTTGGAGAGAATCTTTGCTTCCTGTGTGACTCTGGGTTTAGACCAGGTTGTGCTGACCCAAACTGACCCTGGTTCCGGTCCTGAGCCCTGGTCCTGGTCCCGGTCCTGACCCCTGGTCCCGGTTCTGACCCTGGTTTTGTGTCTTCCAGCTGGGGAAGATGCGTCTCACGGTGCCGTGCCGGGCCGTGACCTGCTCCCACCTGCAGTGCTTCGACGCGGCTCTGTACCTGCAGATGAACGAGAAGAAGCCCACCTGGATCTGTCCCGTGTGTGACAAGAAAGCGGCGTATGAGAACCTGATCATTGATGGGTCAGTGTTCTGGTTCTGGTGATGTCTCAGATGTGAAAGGAACAGGAGAGAACATGTTCTCACTCTGCTCAGGTTGTTCCTGGAGATCCTGAACGACTGTTCAGACGTGGATGAAATCAAGTTCCAGGAGGACGGGACCTGGTGTCCCATGAGACCGAAGAAAGAGACGCTGAAGGTCTCGTCGCCGTCGGTGACCAAGATCGACTGTAAGGACGCGTCGTCCCCGCTCCGTCTGGTTTTGCATGTGTTTGTATGAATGTGGGTCAGAACCTGACCCGGTTTGTCTCCGTCTTTCAGCCCTGGCGCCGCCCAGACCGCTGTCGGTGGTCTCCCACGCCACGGAACCGGTCTCCGCCAAGAAGGCCGACGTGATCGACCTGACGCTGGAAAGCTCCTCTTCCTCCGACGAAGAGGAGAAGGACGCCGATCCTCCTCTGAAGAAGCAGTGTGTTTACATTTCCAAAAACGACGACCTCCATTCTAAGGGGTGAGTGGTTGCAACCGGATCAGAACCCTACACAGAACCCGTCTGCAGGTTCTGCTCCGGACAGAATGATGAAGGACCAGTCCAGGTCCCTGATGAAGTTCAGACTAAAATGTTTATTTAAACCATCAACAGTAACAGGAACCGTCTCTATAGACCCGTTTACCCATCAGAACCGGTCCAGACCCGTTTACCCATCAGGACCGGTCCAGACCCGTTTACCCATCAGGACCGGTCCAGACCCATTTACATTCCTACCAGGACCGGTTTAGATCCGTTTACCGGATGCGGTTCTGTCTGCTGGCGGTTCTGCTGTTCGGACCTCTGCGCTGTGTGATGAGGTTCTGGTTCCCCTTCAGGGTGTTGACCTACCAGCCCACGGTGCGGATGACCAACGTCCAGACCCTGGAGACCTCCTACCTGACCTCCACCCTGGCTGACTATGCAGTCCCCTTCCACCCCTCCACCCTGGCCTCCATCCCCGCAGACATGCAGAGTGAGTCTACCGGGACCCAGACAGCAGCTTGGTTCTGGTTCTGGTCCTCATCATGTTTCTGTCTCTTCCTGTAGGTCTGGACCTGTTTTCATTAATCCAAGCAGATCCCCAGGTAAGTCCACAACCAGAGCCCAGTTGGGTCAAAGAAAGTAAACTGGTTTCGTCTCAGTTCAGTTAGATCCGGTCTGGTTTTTGATACCTGTACCTGAAGTTGTGTCTGGAGCTCTGCAGGTAAGACCTGACCCTCCTTACGGACTGAAAGGGACTGGGAAAACCAGGTTCTGAGGAAATGTTGGGACTGGTTCTGTTGGTTCTACTCGGGACAGAACCAACGTAGACGAAGACTGACCCGTTCGTCTCTGTTCTCCTCAGCATTACCGGCCTCAGATGTTCCTGGAGAACCTGACGAGCAGCATTCAGAGCAGCGCCGCAGCCAGCACCAGCGCCGCCCTGGTCTCCTCCTCCTCCGGCAGCCACTACGACTCCGGCTCCATCCACGATACCCGGGTCATCGCAGGAGGAGGTCCGGGTTCAGCCGGAGCCGCAGACAGCAGCATATCAGACATCATTTCATTGGACTGAACCGAGCCTGACCGGACCGTCTGCCTCAGGACTTTCAGGGTTTTATGTACAGGCCATGTGGACTTAACGCCAGAACACCGATGCCATGAACTCACCAGGACGCTCACACCACAGATCAACTGGGACAGAGACGCTATGAATGAACTGGGTCGTTGAACAAGAGAATGAACCGGGACATCGATGCTGTAAATGAACCAGGACATTAAAGTGGAGAATGAACCGGGACATTAAAATGGAGAATGAACCGGGACATTAAAGTGGAGAATGAACCGGGACATTAAAGTGGAGAATGAACCGGGACATTAAAGTGGAGAATGAACCGGGACATTGAAGTGGAGAATGAACCGGGACATTTAAGTGGAGAATGAACCGCGACATTAAAGTGGAGAATGAACCGGGACATTAAAGTGGAGAATGAACCGGGACATTAAAGTGGAGAATGAACCTGGACATTGAAGTGGAGAATGAACCGGGACATTAAAGCGGAGAATGAACCGGGACATTGAAGCGGAGAATGAACCTGAACATTGAAGCGGAGAATGAACCGGGACATTAAAGCGGAGAATGAACCGGGACATTAAAGCGGAGAATGAACCGGGACATTAAAGCGGAGAATGAACCGGGACATTAAAGCGGAGAATGAACCGGGACATTAAAGCGGAGAATGAACCGGGACATTAAAGCGGAGAATGAACCGGGACATTAAAGCGGAGAATGAACCGGGACATTAAAGCGGAGAATGAACCGGGACATTAAAGCGGAGAATGAACCGGGACATTAAAGTGGAGAATGAACCGGGACATTGAAGCGGAGAATGAACCGGGACATTAAAGCGGAGAATGAACCGGGACATTGAAGCGGAGAATGAACCGGGACATTAAAGCGGAGAATGAACCGGGACATTAAAGCGGAGAATGAACTGGAACATAGATGCGGTAAATGAACCGGGACATTAAATCGGAGAATGAACTGGAACAACACCATCATGTTCAAGGTGTTTCAGGCATGTTGTTGCTTATTTTTATTTTCTTGGTTGGAACCTAAAGGTTTCTGGTTTTTATACGTTGTGCTCGCCGAACAACCCGAATGGCTTCTGATGAATTCAGTTCCTGTCGGAATCATGAAACCTGGAAGCGGAACCCCCCAGCAGGTCTCCAGAGACTCTGATCTGCAGCCGGACCTGGAACCTGCAGCTCCGACCTGGAACCTGCAGCCGGACCTGGGGGTCTGACCTTCTTGGGCGGGGCTTGGTCCAGACATGTTGATGTCTTTCTGATGTAAAACTGGATAAACTCGTTCCAGTCAGAACGTCCTGTGACCCTCCTGCTGCCGACCAGACTTCATCTTTAGTTCCTCTTAAATGGGGATCTCCAAATCTGGTCCCTGGGAGCCGGCACCCTGCAGGTATCGGACGTGTCCCTGAAGCAACACACCTGATTCAAATGAAATCCTCATCAACAGACTTGTACAGAACTGGACAAGCTGTGGAGATCATTCCAGAGAAACTTTCCGTACCTGCAGGACCGGATTTGGAGATTCCTGCTTTGAAACCACAACAGACGTCTGGAGCCAGGAGCCCCCGTCTGGGACCCGGAACAGCCGTCTGGTTTTCCATGTCAACAGGATAAACTCTGGAATTTTACTTGTTCACAATGATTTATTCGGAACTTTATTTTATTTTCCTGTTTTTGTAATTGTGTGAGTTTTCATTAAAATCTGACGAAGCAGAAATAAATCTAGTTCTGAGTTTTTATTCCAGACCAGGGGGGCACCAACCATCCCAGCAACCCAGACCGGATCAAGCTCAGGTGTCTGACCCATCACCAGCATGGAGAAACCCTGCAGAGCAGCTATTTCACCATTTTTCTTCATACTTATGAAGAATTAAACACATAATCCAGAGCAGGAGCAACACTGTTTCCATAGCAACGGTGGCGGAAAATAGCCGACTGGTAACGAGGGGTGGGAAACTCGAATCTAAAAATCAGGATTTTTTTTCTCACAATTTTAAAATAGATTTTTTTTCAAATAAATAAAATGAATGCACTATAAAATTTGAGTCATTTTTATTGATCTTTTTACTGGGTGTTATAGCAGCAGAACGATGGTCTGGCTACTGTGTTGTTTTTTCCTTATTGAAATCAAGAAAAATGACGAGCAAAGAAAAGTTTAGTACTTTTGTTTTTTGTTTTTAGTCGACGAAAATCAGCAATATCGAAGAACTGTGACAATTGCTATTTAAACTGAATTGGCACCCAAAAAAAATCGGAATTGAATCGAATCGGGACAAAAGCATATCGTCACAACCCCTAGTGGTAACGTGTAATCTGGTGAGATTATAGGATGTTAATGGAACAATATAAATAGACTCAGTTCAGATGTTTTGGGTCGAGCTTCCTTTCAGTTCTTCTGAAGCTCCGCCCACACATAGCATCATATTAAGTGCAATATTAATTCGTCTCAGTGACGACACGACTAGTTGTGGTTCCATAACTTCGTGGTTCTGCATGTGGAACCCCCTTGGATGAGCTGGTCCAGGAGAGAGAAGTCTGGGTTTCCCGACGTGGGTTTCTGCCCCGTTGACTCAAACCTGGATAAGGAACGGATGGATGGAAGGAAGTGGACTCTCCAGTCTGACCTTCTGTGTTCAGGATGTAACAGCTTCATGATGTTTGTCCAGAAAAACTCTGCTGACTTTGTGTTTTGTCTCCTTGCAGCTTCATCCTGAACCTTCCCTGCAGATTGATGCTTCACCTGATTTTATAGCGCTGTTATTGATTCCCATTCTGCTTGTCAGTCGTGCATAAAATTAACACAGTGTTGAGAAGCATGGATTTCTGTCAGCCCCTGACAAGATAACCCATTATTGGAGGAGGACTCCTAATTTGTTTTTGTTTATCCAGAGGTATAAAGTAACATTCAGCAACAACACCAATAATAAGTCTATTACTGAAAATCTTGGTCAGACTATTGATGAGCACTAATCATTGCCTCTCCTAATTACATCGAGGATTCTGCACCTTAATGAAGCCATGTTTACCACACTGGACATGTTTATGCTGCTTGGCACCGAAAGGAAGACTTTCCTCCTCTTTAAAACCAGATTAAACATATTCCTGTTTGGAGATTTAAACACTGAAACCAGATTAAATGTTCCTGTTGGAGGAAAAACCACAATGGTCCCTGAAACAAGCAGAGACTGAAGTATTAATATATAAAATTCACTGTTGAAAATTACATGATACTCTTTCAGCTGAAAAAACATAATTTACTCCTTCTGAGGAGTACTTTATTCCTTTTTAGGATTACTTTACTCCTTACTAGTTTTACTTTACTCCTTCCTAGGATTACTTTACTCATTCTCAGGATTACTTTACTCCTTCCTAGGAATACTTTACTCATACCTAGTATTGCTTTAATTGTTCCTAGGATTACTTCACTTCTTCCTATTATTGATTTACTCATTCTGAGATTACTTTACTCATTCCTAGTGTTACTTTACTTATTTCTTGTATTACTTGTTTCTAGGATTATTTTACTCTTTTTTTTTTTTAGAAGGACTTTACTACTTCCTACTATTAATTTGCTCCTTCCTCGGATTACTTTACTCCTTCTTTAGAGTACTTTACTCCTTCTTACTATTACTTTTCTCCTTCCTGGTATTACTTTACTTGTTCCTAGGATTACTTCACTTCTTCCTGGTATTCATTTACTCATTCTTGGATTACTTTACTCATTCCTAGTATTGCTTTTCTCGTACATAGTGTTACTTTACTTTTTCCTAGTACTACATTACTCCTTCCTAGTATTACTTTACACCTACCTAGGATTATTTTATTTGTTGCTAGGATTACTGTAATGATTCCTAGTATTACTTTACTTTTTACTAGGATTACTTCATTCCTTCATTGGATTACTTTACCCGTTACTAGTATTATTTTACTCATTCTAGGATAACTTTACTTGTTCCTTTGATTTCTTTATTCTTTCATAGTTTTTCTTTACTCCTTCTTAGTATTACTTTACTCCTTCCTAGGATTACTTTACTACTTCTTAGAAGTATTTTACTTCTTCCTACCTTTACTTGACTATTTTCTAGTATTACTTTACTCCTTCCTAGGATTACTTTACTTCTTCCGTTTATTACTTTACTTATTCCTAGTATTACATTAGTCCTTTTTATGATCACTTTACACCTTCCTAAGATTACTTTACTCTTTCCGTGTATTACTTTACTTGTTCCTAAGATTATTTTACTCCTTCCAAGGACTACTTTATTCCTTCCTATGATTACTTTACTTGTTTTTTAGGATTACTTTACTCTTTCTTAAGATTACTTTACCCCTTCCTATGGTTACTTTACTCATTGGAGCTTTTAGGAGATATTTACAGTTTCTACTTTGTTTCATGTGAATTTTCTCTGATACAGGAACACGCATGTTGATTCTAACATGTCTGTACTGATCTCAAATTTCTCAGCTTTCTGGACTTACCTACCTGCAGATGCATCCAGTCCAAAGTTAGCCGCTTAATAAAGCCTGAAGTCGGTGGTTTGAGTCTGCTTTGTTTCTGGGATCCATCCACAAGCCCTGCTAACGACTTATTATTTGGGTAATGACCAAAAACGTTGAAACGTTGAAAACATGATTTTATTTCTACATTTTCTACAGATGAAACATCAAAACAGAAAGTTCTTGAGCTCTTCTTCAGAGCATCTTTAACCCCTGAGCTCCTCCATCCAGAGCTCACACAAAACCTGGATTCCTCCGACAAAAGGAATGAAACATTTAAATACATTCAGTAAAGCTGAACTACGAAAAACTACAAGCAGCTAAAATACAAAGTAAACAATTTTGTTTACAGAAATTGTTTTTTAATACAAACATGTTTGTTTCTCTTTGTTTATGTAAACATCAGGATGATGTGAAGCGTCTCATTCAGCATGAGGCAGTGAGGAAGAATCATCATCTGCATCAGGTCCTGGTCTGGTCCTGCCAGATCTATAGCTTCATACATCTCGTCCCTGATGACTGATGTTCTTCTTCATCGTCTTCCTGTGTTCACACTGCCGAACGAAGCTAACCAATCAACCTGATCACGAATCACTTATCCATTTTATACACGTTGAGCCTCGATTATGCTCTGTTTATGTACGTAAATAGATCCGTCACATGTTGTCGCCTGACCATGCTTTCCTTATGTTAGCATGGTTGTTAGCAACACGTCCACCAGAGGTTCAAAGTTC
This sequence comes from Telmatherina bonti, assembly GCF_933228915.1. Lineage (NCBI taxonomy): Eukaryota > Metazoa > Chordata > Actinopteri > Atheriniformes > Telmatherinidae > Telmatherina > Telmatherina bonti. Next base: position 4,638,589 of record NC_136611.1, on the reverse strand, counting down.
AGCTCAGTTTCAGATAATAACAAACACGGTGGAGGAGATCACGATAACGTTTGTCCTCATGGTCTGAAAAGACCTCTAATGCTTCTGCTTTTTTTTTAGTTCAATTTTACTAGATACGCGTCAGCTGTTCTGCGCAGCACTGCCCCCCATGGTTTCTAGTGGAACTGCTCAGATTGAGAATGGGTCTGGTTCCTGACAGATGGATAGATGGATGGATGGACCGAGGGAGGGAGGGATGGATGGATGGATGGACAGACGGATGGATGAAAGGACAGACGAATGGATGGATGGATGGATGGACAGACGGCTGGCTGGCTGGATGGATGGCTGGATGGACGGACGGATGGATGGATGGATGGACGTACGGATGGGTGGGTGGTTGAATGGATGGATGGATGGACAGACGGCTGGCTGGATGGATGGATGAATGGACAGATGGCTGGATGGATGGATGGACAGACGGATGTTTTTAGGACCGAAACTGTATCAGGTACGACGGAGGTTCTGAGGGATGTAAGAGGAACCATGGCGGTTTGGCATGACAACTGAAGACGACCAGGCGCCTGCCTGATCTTCAGTCCAACTCGTCAGGTTTAGAACAGTGAACTGGTCTCAGATGGACTGTTCAGCTTTTCTACGTCTGTGTAGAATGAAGGTGTGATGGTCAGATGGAAGAATCGGATGTCCCCTCTTCCTTGGTCTTCATCCAGGGTGTTTTAACCCATCAGTAATCCAGTATGTGGTCTGTTGTTCCAGTTTTTAAAGCAACACCACCTCTGTTTAAAGCACACAATGATCTTCCTCCTCATGTTAATGCAGACTGGTTTCAGTCAGCATCACTGAATCTCAACATCTTTAGTGTTAGCTGTTTTATTTCTGGGTTACAAAACACATGAAACACAACGTGATGAAGAGGTTCTTATGGAACTGGATCGGACTTCCATCCCTGTTTGTTGGCACATTTTATAATAAATGAGGTAGATGCGTGTCGGTACGATTCCCCTTCTTTGGTTTAACATAAGAACTGAATTGAAGTAGCTTCAGAAGAGAAACAGATCACATGTATTATCTGTTGTCTTTGGCAGAAAACTGGCCCTGATGAGGCTGCAGGCGAGCTGTAACAAACTGGTTCATACTGGTGTTTGATGGTCTGAACTAACTGGGTAAAACCAGTTTAACAGACTGGTGAAGCTGGTCATTAATCTGGTTTCCAGTTGGTTTCTCCTTCCAACGTATGTGTGAGAGAAGGCTGATGGACCGAGATGAAACTCTCGCTCTGTTGCCATGGATACGCATCAGTCTTTGGTGTGATAAGAGTGACCTGTAGAGACCACCCTGTGAATAAAAGTGTTTTCATGCTGTAGACTTTGGGTCGGGGTTGACATGAAGCAGCAAACATTTCTTCTTCTTTGGTATCCGCTGGAAGCAGTGACTAAAATTCATTGATGTTGAAAATGAGCTGTTCAGATGGCATCCTGTTAACTGGGCGAAGAAGAGGAGTTCCTCCTCTCATCCAGTCCAGCAGCAGTTACTCATTCGGGTGGGTGACCATCCTGAGCAGCGATTGGACGGGGAGGTCATGGGGAGGAGTTTCTGTGTCCAGGAACCGACGATGAGGAGGACGAGGGTTGGAAATATGGAGGACTGGACTTTCCCTGATTCGTACAGCTGCTGTGTTTCCCGTGGTGTCCTGCCATCCCTGCGATCGCCATCTGCCGAGCAAACAGGATTCCTGAAAGGAAAGAGGAAGTTGGAGTCAAGGCTTCACCTCTGAAAATGATTCATTAACATATCTGACATATCTTCCACATTTCTGCCCAACACATCTTTAGAAGGAATTAGTTTTAATTGGATCATACACAGCCTGTCCAAAAGAAAGTCAGTATGTAGATTTAACCGGTAAGAGCCTGATGATTCCTGCATGGATGATGCCATTTAGTCAGTCTGTTTCCGAAGCGTCAGATCAGAGAAAACATCAGAGGAGAAGCAGAAACTACTAAATCTGGGTTCAGAACTGTCCAACGCATTAAAAACTGGAAGGATGGTAAAGAACCATCGTCTTCCAGGAAGAAATGTGGGAAAAACATCCCGAATGATGGTGATTGCTTAAACCACAGGTGACTCCAGTCCTCCAGGGCCGGTATCCTGCAGGTTTTTGTTGTCTCCATGCTCCAACACACCTGACCGAAATTCATAAATAGGTTGGCAAGAAGCTGCTGGATCCATTTAATTTGAATTAGCTGAGTTGGTGGAGGGAAACAACCAACACCTGTTGGATACCGGCCCTGGAGGACTGGAGTCTGACACCCCTGGCTTAAACGTTTGATGAAATCAGATGGAAGAGAAACAGCAGCAGAAGGGCGAAAAGAGAGGCAGATGAAGTGAAACGCCTACTGTACAAGCCTGAAGATCTGGTGGCGATTCAGGTCTAGGTTCAGGTCTAGGCTCAGGAGGTCACCTGACTACCTGAATCTACTGAATAACCAGGTTATTCCATCTTTGGCACAACCATATTCCAAGCTGACAACACCCGGATTCATGGGGTCGGATTGTGAAAGAGTGGTTCAGGGAACAGGAGACATCATTTTACACATGGATCGGTTCAGACCTGAACCCCCTGGAGGACCATTGGGATGAGCTGGAAGAGGCTTTGTGAGCTGGTTGGACTCTCCCATCATCAATACCAGATGTTGCAGAAACATTAATGCAGCTCTGGATGGAAATAAACCTGCTGACGCTGCAGAGGCTTCGGCAGACGATGGCACGGGGAATGATGCAGGAATCAGAGACGAAGGAGGTCCGAGCAGATTGCAGTGGCTGAGATTTTTTATGGACAGGCGGTGTATTTGGATTGCAGAGAATTGGACTGTTGTGAAGTGATTCTGTATAAATAAACTCAACTTTATTTATAAAGTACTTTAACACAATGGCAGCTGCAACAAAGTGCTGAATAAAGACGTAAAACGTTGAAAAACATGCAGAGTAAGATCTGAATAATAGAAGTTGAAGAAATAAAAGATAAAAGAATAAAAAGCAATCAAAAGTAAAAAATAAAAAAGACGTCTCAGAAAAGATGTGATGGCTGCCAAATTCTTACTCTGCTGGTAGCTGCTCAGCACAGACAGAAGACAGCGAGCCCCATCGACCTCGGATCCACAGGCCCAATTTTAAGATATTTAACTTTTAAACTCTATCGGGCTGCCACTTCATCATGATGGATTTTATAGCAAAGACATCAAATTGCGTGGAGGACTAAGCACCAGGGTGCTGCTATAACTTATTGAATTTCCTGCCTGCAATTACAGCAGCAAACGCTGCCTCTATTTACCTGTGTAGACAACTCCATTTATTTCTATTGACATGTTGATGCTGCTAATGCCGCTGGTAGACAGGTTCAATGCAGTCTCTTGTCTATCATCTGTCAAGAGAGGAGGCACAGAGGGAGACAGGAAAACTCAATATGAGCATTTAGAAAAGGAACAGAAGAAGCAGGAGCAGTATTGGTGATGATTCGGAGAGTGACAGGATAAGGAGAGCTTTATTAAAGACTTTATAAAAGGACATGGATGTGTCGGGATGCTACAGCCTTCTGAACCAAAGACGAGTCCTGTCACAGCTGGACAGCCTAGTTCAGTTCATCAATCACTAGAAATCTGTTTCTTTATGAAGCAGCAGGGATGTTCTCCCAGAAAAAACACAACAGGAACATGAACTTTCACGTCTCAGAGAGCCGGCGACAAATAAAAGCATCTGGAAACATCTGGGGACCGATGGAGGAGCACACACCTGAGAAACATTCGCCTCATTTCCCATCACACACCAGAAGCTGTTATTATGACTGATCCGAGAGAAGCAGCGAAGCAGACAGAGATGATGTCACACATGAGCAGGTCAGCCTCTTCTTCTTCCTTTAGACTCGACCATTAAGGCATCATTGATGTATGACGTCTCATCAGCTGATGGACCAGAGTCACACATGTATGACGCATTACGTTCAGATTACAGAATCTCAGACAGTCTCGTCTGCTGCATAGTTCACACACCTGACATGCTCATTTCCATGTTTCTTAACCTTTAAAAGTGCATTTTTGCTCCCTTGCGTACGTAAATGTCGGTTTCCAACACTTCCATGCATCTTCTGCGTTGCCACGGTTGTAACGTCAGTCCCTCCACTAGGGGCAGTGCTGAGTTCATGTGTCCACATTTTGACACTGGTTGGTAGTGGCAACGCACCGCGAGGAAGTTTATTAGCTGCCAAAAAACACCAGAAGAAGAATCAACGTTTTCTTTTTTCTTTTGTTTTTGTTTTTTTTGGTGCTCTCTCTTCTTTTGTGTCTTTTCCAGATGCTTTTAATTTGTTGGTTTCTGCCTTGTCTTCTTCTCTGGTTTTTTCCTTTTACTGGTTGCATGTCAGCTACATAACCCAACACTGCCCCTGTGACTTCTGGTGGTATTCTCTGTTTTCTGCGTAAAGTGACGGATAGCTAAGTTCCTTGAGGACGGAACAGATTACGTGTTAAACCGACGCCGGGGACGAACAAAACTCTCCGTCTGTCTGCGTATCTGTTTCTGCATCAACCATTAACGAGCCTTAAAACTCCACCAGAGCCACAACATCCTTGTATTCTATCACTTTTAGTGTGGGTGCCAAAACTCCAGTCCTTGAGGACTTCTGCCTTTTCTCTGCTCCAACACACTGGACTTAAATGTCATCAGGTCATCAACAAAGTAGACAAAAGCAACAACAACCCATGTGATTTGAATCTAATGTGTTGGAGCAGCGAAACATCAAATTTCAGAGTTTGACATCTGTCTTCTGTCACCATCAGTGTTTCAGGACCGGCAGTGTGTAACTGTGATGGTCATGTGACCCTCCAGCTGATCTACAGATGTTTTCCAGCATTTCTATCCGTCCAGGACGTTTACAATCCAAACACAACATGAAGTGTTTATATGGTAAATCCATGATAACACCATTTATCACATTTTCATCGCTATCACTATGAAGACACTTCCTGTCAGACTTTCCACCAATCAGAGAGCTTAAACTGACGGTAACGTCCAATCAGGATCAGCCAAAGATCAACAAGTGATGAGAAAAGCAGGAAAATAATGATCCTCTATGGCTGGAATAAAGCCAAGAAGACGTTTGGGATGCAGCTGAGATGGAGGTGCTGCAGTGAGGACAGCAGGTAGATAGTAGCAGGAAGACGTGTGGAAACATGGAAACAGTATGTGTGTGTGTGTGTGTGTGTTTCAAACGTGAGAGAATGTCATGCACATAAGAAAAGGCTTGTTCACTGCTGATCTGTGTGTTATTTCCACAAACTTCTGGTTGCTCCTTATGCTGCTTTATCTGTTCATACATTCATTTTACATCATTTTAGCCTCAGAATCTGACAGCTGAGGCTGAAACATCACATCTGCATGGAAACGTCACGCCTCCATGGAAACATCACGTCTGCATGGAAACGTCACGCCTCCATGGAAACGTCATGTCTGCATGGAGACGTCACGTCTGCATGGAAACGTCACGTCTGCATGGAAACGTCACGTCTGCATGGAAACATCACGTCTGCATGGAAACAATGTTTGCACGTAAAAGTCACGTCTGCATGGAAACATCAAGTTTCCATGGAAACATCACGTCTGCATGGAAACGTCACGTCTGCATGGAAACATCACGTCTGCATGGAAACGTCACGTCTGCATGGAAACATCAAGTTTCCATGGAAACGTCACGCCTCCATGGAAACATCACGTCTGCATGGAAACATCATGTCTGTGTGCTGACGGGGATTGAAGTGATTCAGCTTCCACATTACGTTTACATAAAACATTAATTAAAATATTAAAAGCAGGTGGAGAAAAAACAGAAAAATTTTGTGGAGTTTCCAGGGTTAAACTAGAAGCTCCAAACAAGGTATTATGTTAGAATTAAGTGATTTTCTTCATTGTATTCTGAAAATGAAAGTGTCTTCTGATTGGTTGGTGGGGCGATCCCTGAACTGCGCTAGGTGGATGTTCAGGAATGTTCTTCCTCGTGTGCTGCAGAAACATTCAGTTGATGCAGGACAGCTGAGCAGCCAAGTAAAACCTTCAGAACTGATCTCACCTATGTTGTTAAGTTTGATGTTCAGGGGCAGCTGGGTGGCCATTGCTAGCAGCTTCTGCTGCAAGGCATGCTCCATGATCTTCTGCTGCTCCTCTGTGACCACAATCATCTTCTTATGTGGCGGTTCGCCTCTTTCCAGCTTCTCTCTGAGCTGCTCCAGAGCTGCTGTCTGGGCTGCAGCAGCCTGGGAGGTTATGGCTGCTGCATGGTGGCTGCTGGGGGCCATGGGAAGGATCATCCTGCTGGGCAAGCAGCTGGCCATCATGGACTCTTCTGGAAAGAAAACTCCAGTTTTAGAGTGGTTTTTGCCCTTATTTAAATTTCGGCTTCAGTTTGACAATGAAATCCTGCAGTGAAGATATTTTACTTTTCTTTACAGCAGTTGACCGATGATCTACCATCAACTTTTTGATTTGAGTCAGTATTCTGTTTTCCTTTTAAGCTGATCACAACTACAGTCCTCTACCGAGATATCAAGCCTTCTTGTCTGTTGTCATGATAAAATAACTCAACACAAGTCACATTTTCTGCTAACCTCAACCCGCTTACCTACAAACCTGTTACCGAACACGACCCCTTCCATGACCACGACCGCTCAGTTTACCACAACCCCTCCATTACCATGACGCTTCCATTACCATGACCCTTCCATTACCATGACCCCTCCATTACCACAACCCCTACGTTACCATGACCCCTCCATTACCACAACCCCTATGTTACCATGACCCCTCCATTACCACAACCCCTATGTTACCATGATCCCTCCATTACCATGACCCTTCCGTTACCACAACCCCTACGTTACCATGACGTCTTCGTTACCACAACCCCTCCATTACCATGACCCTTCCATTAACACAACCCCTACGTTACCATGATGTCTACGTTACCACAACCCCTCCATTTCCATGACCCTTCCATTACCACAACCCCTACATTACCATGACCCCTCCATTACCATGACGCTTCCATTACCATGACCCTTCCATTACCATGACCCCTCCATTACCACAACCCCTACGTTACCATGACCCCTCCATTACCACAACCCCTATGTTACCATGATCCCTCCATTACCATGACCCTTCCGTTACCACAACCCCTACGTTACCATGACGTCTTCGTTACCACAACCCCTCCATTACCATGACCCTTCCATTAACACAACCCCTACGTTACCATGATGTCTACGTTACCACAACCCCTCCATTACCATGACCCTTCCATTACCACAACCCCTACATTACCATGACCCCTCCATTACCATGACCCTTCCATTAACACAACCCCTACGTTACCATGACGTCTTCGTTACCACAACCCCTCCATTACCATGACCCTTCCATTAACACGACCCCTACGTTACCATGATGTCTACGTTACCACAACCCCTCCATTTCCATGACCCTTCCATTACCACAACCCCTACATTACCATGACCCCTCCATTACCATGACCCTTCCGTTACCACATCCCCTACGTTACCATGACCCCTCCATTACCATGACCCTACCGTTACCACAACCCCTTCATTACCATGACGTCTACGTTACCATGACCCTACCGTTACCACAACCCCTTCATTACCATGACGTCTACGTTACCATGACCCTACCGTTACCACAACCCCTTCATTACCATGACGTCTACGTTACCATGACCCTACCGTTACCACAACCCGTACGTTACCATGACCCCTCCATTACCATGACCCTACCGTTACCACAACCCCTTCATTACCATGACGTCTACGTTACCATGACCCCTCCATTACCATGACCCTTCCATTACCACAACCCCTACGTTACCATGGCCCTTCCATTACCATGACCCTACCGTTACCACAATCCTTTCGTTACCACGACCCCTATGTTACCATGACCCTTCCATTACCCTCTAAGCTTTCTGACAATGACCCTGTCTGGAAATCTGAATGTATCCGTGGGGTGTGCATTTTTAGCTGTGAGCATTAACGGTCCTCATTCCCAGTCCCGGACAAACGCCCCACCCCTCTTCTGGTTGATAACCAGAATGACATACTTTCCTCCTGACTGCTCTTATTTCATTTGTCTTTTGTGATTTTTGGTTCATTTAAATATCAAATAATAGTCATTAATTTAAAAAATACATAAAATAAGGTTTTTAATTTGTAAAAACTAAATAAAAACTATCTCACCAAAATAAAAACACTTTGTTATCAGTAAATCAGGATGGACACTTAACGAAGAGTGGGATCTTCTAGGGCAGGAATGGGAAACTCCGACCCTCGAGCTGCAGTCCTGCATAAGTTAGTAGTTTCCCTGCTGCAACACACCTGATGCACATCAGACTGAATCAGCCAACTTGTGCAGAGTTTCATGTCAAGCTCTGCACAAGTCTACTGATTAGCCACTGATCTGAGTCAGGTGTGTTGCAGCAGGGAAACTACTAACACGTGCAGGATTGCTGCGCTCAAGGACCGGAGTTTCCCGCCCCTGTTGGAGCTGAGGGAAAATACTTCTGTTTTTATATTACAGTACTTTAATATATATGGATGAGAAGTATCTTATGGAGAGTTTAAATCAGATGAAATAAAGTAACGTTTAACAGCTTTGATTGATCATCTGAACCAATCAGCAGAGCAGCTGAACACATCGTCCGACCGGTCTCACCTGTCTTCACCTCAGGTGCCTGGGAAACATGGCCGCTGCTGTGAGGGATCAAGGGTAAATGGGTCTGGAGGTTGGGGGTTCCCGTTGGAGAGTAGTTGAAGATAACGGAGCCGTAGCTCTGCCGCCGGCCCTCCCTCCGGTTGCTGTCGATGGCGGCCTGCAGCTCGCCGGGGGAGCTCAGTCCCTGCTTCTCACATTCATACGGGTACAGGTACTTCATGTACCTGCAGAGGCGAGGGGAACCACATGTTGCCTAGCAACCAACCATGTCCTGCTTATTCATCTGGGTCAGGTCCAACAGATCCAAAGACTCTAAAGGTTCTGCTGGACCTGGCCCCGTCCAACCTCTCCGTTCTCTCTTGGTCAGGTCTAGCAGACCACTTCCTGGTTCTTTTTCCGGGTCAGGTCCAGGGGTTCTGAAGGTTCTGCTGGACCTGGCCCAGTCCAACCTCTCCTCTCTCTCTTGGTCAGGTCTAGCAGAACATATCAAGGGTTTTGAAATTACAAGCAAACAGTGTAATAGCCAACAGATCAGACCTGTTCATTTCCACCTGCTGCAGAATTCTCCTGGTATTCTACGATGGGTGAGATTAATTGGAGGAAAGCTAACAAAATAATTCATAATTACTGTATCAATAATAAGATGAGAGAGGTATCCTATAAGATTTTGCTTCAAATTTATCCTGTAAAATAAATACTTAAAAAACCATAAAAAAAAAAAAAGGTATTGATGAAACTTGAACAAGGAAACTATTATTCATCTTTTTTTCCCACTGTGTTCATACCAAACGATTCTGGTCAGAGATGGAACAATATATATGTTTTAAGATGGGTATTGTAGGAGCCATAATAGTATGTGTGGATTTTCATGAGGTGGCACAGGACATTCAGCATCAGCATCGGCGTAGTGGGCGTGTTAGTGGGTGTGTGTATGTGTGTGTCAAAAAGTTTGAAAGGTACCAACTCACCGATGTTTAGACATCGGTGAGTTGACAGAGACAGAGTCAGTCAGAGTCAGTCAAATTGGAAGAGGGTCATTATGTCATTGGTTTACCTTTGAAGCAGATGAATTTAAAGATGCCAAACAATAAAGAAGTGGCAGAACAGCGTGCTTTGATGTTACAGAGGAGGTTTGTCAAAGACCATCAGTATCATACTGATTACAAGCATTTCATGAATGACATCATCTCTAAGGGTTATGCTGAGAGAGTTCCAGTTCAAGATCTTGAACTACATAATGGGAGGATTTGGTATATACCACATCATGGAGTCTACCACCCTAAGAAGAAAAGGATATGGGTTGTGTTTGACTGTGGTGCTACATTTAGAGGAGTTTCATTGAATGCTCTACTTTTACAAGGTCCTAACCTCACCAGTTCGTTGGTTGGTGTCATCACCAGGTTCAGGAAGGAGCCTGTGGTCATCATGGGGGATATCGAAGCTATGTTTCATCAGGTCAGAGTACCACCATCTGATTCTGATCTATTGAGATTTCTGTGGTGGCCAAATGGAGACTACAAGCAAGATCTCGTGGAATACAAGATGGTTGTTCATTTGTTTGGTGCTACATCATCTCCAAACTGTGCAAGTTTTGCATTGAGGAAATGTGCAGAGGATAACCAGCAACTGTTCAGCTCAGATGTGACAGATGCTGTGCTTCATAATTTTTATGTGGATGACTGCTTGGTTTCAGTGAGCTCTGAAGAGGAGGCAATTGTAATGTATCGTGGACTTCGTACTTTTTGCAACAAAGGAGGTTTTCAATTTCTTAAATGGATTAGCAATCGACGCAACGTTCTTGCTGCCATACCACAGAATGAAAGGTCCACAGAGATGAAAACCTTGGATATGGACAGTGATGATTTGCCAGTGGAGCGTGTATTGGGTGTGCAGTGGTGTGTCCAGTCTGATCTGTTCAAATTTAACGTCAAACTTAAAGACAGACCTTTGACAAGAAGAGGAGTTTTATCTATGATAAGCTCCATCTTTGACCCCTTGGGATTTTTGGCACCGGTTGTACTCGTAGCAAAGGGAATCCTTCAGACCTTGAGTAGAAGGCAAGTTGGTTGGGATGATCCTCTGCCACAAGATGTTGCTCAGAAGTGGATAGAATGGTTGGAAGGACTTTGTCGGCTTGAAGAGTTTAGAGTCGAGCGATGCTTAAAACCTCTGGACTTTGGGGTAACTGCAAGCGCTGAGCTGCACCACTTCAGTGATGCAAGTGAGGAGGGGTTTGGGACGGTGACCTATTTGTTACAGCATGACTGTAAAGAAAGGGTGCACTGTGCATTCATAATGGGGAAGGCACGTGTTGCTCCGCTCAAACCCATCACCATACCACGTATGGAATTGACAGCAGCAGTGGTTGCAAGTCGAATGGATAAACTCTGGAGGAAAGAGTTAAGGATGGACCTGCAAGAGTCTGTGCTCTGGACAGATAGTACCTCTGTCTTGAAATATATCAAGAATGAATCATCAAGGTTCAAAACTTTTGTGGCAAATCGAGTCGCAGAGATACTTACCTTATCCTCATCATCTCAGTGGAGGTATGTCGATACCCACAGTAACCCAGCAGACATTGCATCCAGAGGAGCCAGTATGGAGTCTTTCTTGAAGACTGGTACTTGGGTAGCAGGACCTAAGTTTTTGCAGGAGCCTGGAAAGAAATGGCCACAACATCCTGATGGCTTCAGTAAGCTCTCTCCAGAGGATACAGAGTTTTGTGACTGTGAATATTACAGATGTCAGTAAGCAGGTGGATCCCCTCACGAGTTTCATTGACCATTTTTCTTGTTGGGTCAAACTGAAAAGGGTGGTTGGTTGGGTACTCAGGTTCAAATCATTGTTGTTGACACTTGTTCGAGGAAAGGGGCAGCTGAAAGTGAATCAGACAAACTCTGGTGTTGGCGTGACAATCCAGGAACAATTGACAGAGATTGGTTTGGACAAGATGCATGCTGGATCTGGTTCCTTGTCACTGGAGGAGTTTGAGGAGGTAGAAACTGCTATCTTTCGTTATTGTCAGTGGAAGAGATACTCACAGGAAGTGGCAAGTCTGCAGAAAGGAGGAAGTGTGAAGAAGACAAGCCATCTCTACAAACTTAATCCCATTCTGGGAGAAGATGGTGTCCTACGAGTTGGGGGAAGGCTCAGTAGAGCAGCCATGCCAGCTGAAGCAAAACATCCAGCTATTTTGTCCAAGGATCTACACATTTCTGAACTTGTTCTAAGATATGTGCACCAACTGACAGGTCATGGTGGACGCAACCACATGCTGGCTGAGCTAAGACAAAGATTCTGGATTCCAGGTGCCAGTATTGCGATTAGGAAGATTCTATCTATGTGCATTACTTGTCGCAGACTACATGCTACACCAGGATGGCAAAAAATGGCAGATCTTCCACTGGAGAGAGTACGTCCAGATGAACCACCTTTTACTCGCGTTGGAGTTGATTGTTTTGGTCCTTACAAGGGCAAGCGAGGCAGAAGCATGGTGAAGCGGTATGGAGTCATCTTTACCTGTTTGGCAATAAGAGCTGTGCATCTAGAAGTGTTGTCATCTTTAGACACTGACTCTTTTATTAATGGCCTCCGAAGGTTCCTTTCCAGGCTTGGGCAGGTGTTGGAGCTGCATTCAGATAATGGAACCAACTTTGTTGGAGCAGAGCGTGAGCTAAGAGAAGGAGTAGAAAGATGGAATCATTCTCAAATCAACGACACTCTGCTTCAGAAGGGAATTAAGTGGAATTTTAATCCCCCTGCTGGATCGCATTATGGTGGAGTGTGGGAGCGACTGATAAAGTCTGTACGGGAGGTTCTAAACTCTGTGTTGAGGTCAGAGTCTTGATGAGGAGGGTCTTCATACAGTTCTGTGTGAAGCTGAAGCTATCATTAATAGTCGCCCCATTACCAAAGCCTCCACTGATGTTCATGATTTAGAAGCTTTGACTCCCAACCATCTACTTCTTCTGAAGTCCAAGCCCTCATTGCCTCCAGGAGTGTTTTCCAAGGATGAAGTCTATGCTCGTCGTCGATGGAAACAAGTACAGTATATGGCTGATTTGTTCTGGAAGCGCTGGTTGAAGGAGTACTTGCCTCAGCCTCAGGAACGGCAGAAATGGCAGAGCATCAGAAGAAATCTGGTTCCAGGTGACATCGTTGTCGTTTTGGATGAATCTGCACCTCGCAACTCATGGATGATTGGCAGAGTTGTGGAGACTGTTCCTGATAAGGGAGGACTTGTGCGTCAAGTTTGGATTAAGACAAAGACTAGCTTACTGAAAAGACCTGTTACCAAGCTGTGTCTTCTCCAAGAAGCAGATGGACTGTAATCATCAGGATGGACTTCTTTACCTGCATGTTGAAGATTCTTCAGGGGCCGGAATGTAGGAGCCATAATAGTATGTGTGGATATTCATGAGGTGGCAAAGGACATTCAGCATCAGCATCGGCATAGTGGGCGTGTTAGTGGGTGTGTGTATGTGTGTGTCAAAAAGTTTGAAAGGTACCAACTCACCGATGTTTAGATGAATGGATGAGGAAGTGGGGTGAGCTGGAGGTAGTCCATTTTTTGTTGACCGCGTATCGCATCACACATACTGGAGGAGTCTGTATAGTCAGTGTAACGTTTATTCATGTGTTGGAAATAATCATGGAACTTAATGGAAAGAATAAATGTGTCGCTGCTAATACAGAAGTATATTGGAATTTATTGGAACGCGCGTCGGACAAAGAGCCCGGAGTTTAGCCCACAGCGGCCCTCATATAATTGATCTTTGCCGCAACAGGTATCAATATTCAGTTAAATGCTTTTGATGCTGTACTTTATGTAACATTGAATGAATTATTAGAAGATATGCTCTACGTTATTCAATTGTTAATAATAATTGGAAAATACCATGTTCACAAATGGAAATGGAATGGCTACAAACCTTACTTTAATGTCTTTCTTGTAGAACTGAAACTATATATCAACTCATTACAAAATGTGAAAAACCAAAAAGCAATAAGGACCCTTTAAGCACTGAAAGAACTGCACATATTTTGACTCACAAAGACGCTGACTGTTGAAACTGAAGTTTCTTTCTTTTTTTTTAAATTTATGTTTTTGTTCTTTGCAAAATGTCAATACAAGAAATAAAGTTGAGATTAAAAAAAGGTCTAATAGACCACTTCCTGGTTCTTTTTCCAGGTCAGAGGTTCTGAAGGTTCTGCTGGACCTGGCCCAGTCTGAGGTCAGAAATAAACACACCAACTCAATCTGTTGGTTTCCTTATATAGGCTATTTTGAATTGACTTTCATTATTTTCTTTTTTTTTCTGTCTGTAAAGCGTCTTGATGGTATTGCCGTGATTTGACGCGATATAAATAAAGTTGAATTGAATTGAAACATCATGCTGAACCAGCAACCTTTAATCCCGAATGAGTACTCACCTGCTTCCTTCTGGTTGTCTCACATGAAACGTTTCCTTTCTTCTTTACTTAGTTTGCTTTTTATCGTCTACATCTAGTTTTCTTTCCTTTTCTCTTGTGAAGTAGCTTGGTTCATGAAAAGTGTTGTATAAATAAAATGTTTTATTACTGATCTCGATATTAAACGCAACAATTAGTTCATCTTGAAGGTCCTGACTGTCCATGTGGGATGCTGTGTGCACCATGTGATCAGATCAGGACAGTAAACGTGTTCATGTGAGCGTACAGCAGAGGAAGAGTTATTTCCTCCGATCTAACGGATGAAATCACCCTGCTGGGATGCTTCCATGGTGTGATGGTGGAGGACGTCTCAGCAGCCGATAAAGCCTGGAGTTAATGAGCACCAGTTATTTATTCTGCACAGCAGAGCAGATTTACATGGAGTTTATTTCCTTCTTCCATGTTTTTAGATCAGATGTTATATGAATAAAATAAACTTGAGACCTTTTAAAAAAAGTTTAACTTAATGCAGAATAATCTGATCATTTCTCTGACCGAACCAGGAACATCTGTCACCGTGATGTTCCTGATAGATCCGTTCTGACTCCAGCTGGAATGTCCAGGTTTACTCACTGTGTTCGGAGTGTGAACGCCGCGCTGGTAATGGAGGTGGGGAGGTTCAGGCCTTTAGTAATCTCCCGCCATATCTTTTTATTGATGACTTCTACTAAGCCACCTTTTTCTGTGACGAGCTTGTAGAGCATGTAGAGATCCAACACCTGCTTGGCCATGATAGGAATCCGATTCACTGGAGTCCCTGCAGAAAGCAAACACAATATCCACAATCAATTCCATTAACTTTGGTTCCTCCCGTCAATACGCTGCTGCATCTTCTTATAAGGCCAATTTATCTCCAGCCACTCAAACGCCTGACAGCTTTGTTAAGAGCAGAAAATATAACTTTCAAGGAAAGTTTCTGAGTGTGTTGCTATAGAAACGGCTCCGCGTTTAATTACTTCTGTCAGCTATAAAATATTTCAGGGAAAAGTGGGGAAGCAGCAGAATCCTGGATAAATTATTCCCGGCTTGTTTAAAACTTTTTAAATACAAAATGCCTCCTTACTCAGAAAATCAAGACACTCCGATAATTTCTGTTTGCAATTTAATGCTGCAGATAAAGGAGGACAGCAGGTCTTTGTGACAGTTCCAGAGAGGTTGACCTGAGATAATTAACCTGCATTTTGCTGACAGAGGTCCATTGTTTCCATTGGATTTACCATAATGTGGATCAATAGCTGCAGAAATATAGTGCAAACAGCAGCGCTGGGGCCTTTACAGTGAGGAGAAAGAAAGCTGTGAAGAATCGTCTGAGGAGGTGAAGTCGCATCAATTAAGGACAGTAATTACCACTTCATTTCCCCACCATGGCAACCCAACGAATAAGACATTATTAAACAAAAGACTGATGTCCTCCTCACAGCACAATACCTGGACCGGTCTGAGATGGCCGTCCATCAACCTGGAAAATTCTTTTACTGTGGGGGGGGGTGTTGAACCTCAGCATTCGGACCTCTGCAGTTTATTCTCTGGCATCGGGGACACCTGTCCAGGTTGGACAGCAGCTACACTGTCTCTGACCTGGGGAGGGGGGACACCTGTCCAGGTTGGACAGCAGCTACTCTGTCTCTGACCTGGGGGGAGGGGGGGACACCTGTCCAGGTTGGACAGCAGCTACACTGTCTCTGACCTGGGGGGAGGGGGGACACCTGTCCAGGTTGGACAGCAGCTACACTGTCTCTGACCTGGGGGGAGGGGGGGACACCTGTCCAGGTTGGACAGCAGCTACACTGTCTCTGACCTGGGGGGAGGGGGGACACCTGTCCAGGTTGGACAGCAGCTACACTGTCTCTGACCTGGGGGGAGGGGGGACACCTGTCCAGGTTGGACAGCAGCTACACTGTCTCTGACCTGGGGTGGGGGGGGACACCTGTCCAGGTTGGACAGCAGCTACACTGTCTCTGACCTGGGGGGAGGGGGGACACCTGTCCAGGTTGGACAGCAGCTACACTGTCTCTGACCTGGGGGGAGGGGGGACACCTGTCCAGGTTGGACAGCAGCTACACTGTCTCTGACCTGGGGGGAGGGGGGACACCTGTCCAGGTTGGACAGCAGCTACACTGTCTCTGACCTGGGGGGAGGGGGGACACCTGTCCAGGTTGGACAGCAGCTACACTGTCTCTGACCTGGGGGGAGGGGGGACACCTGTCCAGGTTGGACAGCAGCTACACTGTCTCTGACCTGGGGGGGGACACCTGTCCAGGTTGGACAGCAGCTACACTGTCTCTGACCTGGGGGGGGACACCTGTCCAGGTTGGACAGCAGCTACACTGTCTCTGACCTGGGGGGGGACACCTGTCCAGGTTGGACAGCAGCTACACTGTCTCTGACCTGGGGGGGGGACACCTGTCCAGGTTGGACAGCAGTTCCTACCATCCTTACAATTTTCCTATCAGAGACGCTGTTATCTGAGTAGTCCAACATGTCCTCTGAGACTGGGACTGGGACTTGGTGAAGTGGAATATTCAGCATCCTAAGACCCGACTTGAGACTCTGGAATGTTGTTTATCTAATTTCCTGTCAGCCTGATGCCGTTTATTTCCTCAGACGTATCTCGGATGTACCGACTCCTGCTGTCAGTTCTGGATCCGACATCATGGACTGTTACCGAGGCTTGAACACTTGATTTGGCTTAAAGGAACCGGATCAGGCTGGTTTAAAACATATTTATCTGATTGAGTCCAATTTAAATGATGAGTCTTCCTCACAGACCAGAGGGACGTCATGGAGTTCCTCAGGGTTCTGTACTTGGACCAATACTTTTAACATTATACGTACTTCACTGAGGCTATTTTCTATGCAGAAGATGTCCAGGTTTACTTCTGCATGAAGCCTGATTAAACCACTCAAACTGTTAGATTAAAACAATGTCTTAAAGACATAAAAACCTGATATTGGCCAGTAAACCATCAGACTGGAGGAAATACCAGTGACTGCTCTAAATGGACACTCCTACCTACTCTGGCGGACATTTCCTTGCAAACTCCAACTTCCAGCCTGGCAACCAGGTTTTACACCAAGCTGCTGATCTTCTCTGTAACTGTATCCGATTCCCCACCATATCCATCTTTCTCCTTCTGTAGGGTTACTATATCATTTATATTAAGTGTATTATTTCAGTGTTTATCATGTTTTTTAATCTTTTAAATGATATATTTATACACATACTTTTACTGCAGTTTTTCTAAACGATTTAGTTTCACAGCATCCTTTTAATCAAATATCTGTGAGTTAATGATGTAAACTGACGTTTTACTGAAGCACAGCTTGTTGTATAAAACTGTGCGATAACAATAAACCTTGATTGTGATTTTGTAAATGAAAGCATGGTCCGCATTCTGTTAAACAAAGGATGTTTCGCAGCTCGTCTATAAAACCACCATGCTGTAGAAGACAGCGGAGAGCGGGGTCATGAATTAAAAGCTGAGCCTTTGTCTGACAGAATCTGAGGAAACACAAGCCTTAAAACAAGATTTATGTGCCTTCAATACTGCAGCTGATGTATTTGTCTCTCTGATTCCTGAAGAGATATAAAGAATAAAAGAGTGAGAATGGAGGCTTTCTCTTCAGGCCATGTGTCATTATGACAGCCAGCAAATAGTTTTCTTCTCTTAATTCCTCAGCTGCTCGGAGAAGACTTTGTAATTAGAACAATGTGGAGCATCAGGGCCTCTATTAGTGCAGCAATCATCTTTATGCTTGGCTTCATCGCTGAGCCGTTAACTTTGCACCTCCGAGCCGATAATGGGATGAGAATTTCTCCTCCTCATTGACTTTGCTCTTTTAACCCACGAAATGAACGATTAATGCAAGGACACAGGAAAAACCAACTGTTTATCTACTTCTCTTCAACTCCCTAAATGAAGACAAGAGTTAGGTATAATTATTTAACATCACCAACGTTTGGAGATTCAGGGCGAGTAGCCGGTGGTTTGTCCCTGATATGGAGGCCTGGATGATCAGCAGAGAAGAAGCACTTCCTCTGTTCTAGAGTTTTACAGAATAACCACAAACATGTTATTTTATTCATTCATTATCCAAACTATTTAGCTCGATAAGGGTCGCAGGAAGCTGGAGCTTATCCCTGCAGTCACTGGGCGAGACCCTGGACAGCTCGCCAGTCCATCCAAACATGTAAAAAACCTCTAAAATGTAATGGATCAAGTTCATATAGCCTGAGGAGGGGGGTCTCTGGGTCTCTTAAGCCTTGTTTCCACTGAGCGGTTCAGCTCAGGTTTGCTATTTTGTGTGTTTCTGTTATAAAATGGTCCCATAAAATTGAACCAACCCGCACTAGTTTTTGAGTTCTGCAGCTGTAGATCTGCAGGGAAATGGTACAGTCTACGGGTTATGGTGGCACTACTGGCATCACATGATATGATCCATTGATTGACAGACAGAAAAACGTTACTACACATGACCAAAGCAAGCGGACACATTTGGTCTAACCCAGGGGTGTCAAACTCCATTCCTAAAGGGTCGGTATCCTGCAGGTTTTTGTTGTTTCCTTCTACCAACACAGCTGATTCAGATCAAATGGATCCAGCAGCTTCTTGTCAACATATTTATGGATTTTGGTCAGGTGTGTTGGAGCCTGGAGACAACAAAAACCTGCTGGATACTGGCCCTCGAGGACTGGAGTCTGACACCCCTGGTTTATCCCCTGCATGCCTTGTGGTGGTCTGACCTCACCCACTAGCTGACCAGAACTAGAAGGTGGACCTGATGAAGTGTATGGGAGGACAGATTGATGAGGATGGTCTGGGATGTACAGTAAAGATGCCTGCAGCCCAGAAAGACGTTTCAGGATAACTTTAGTTTCTTCTTTCACAAAATCTAAAAAGTAACAACAGTGGACTAATTTATAAAAAAGCTGCTGATGGTGGATCGGAGATAATGATCCATTAATGAGCACATCCCAGAGGCAGGAGTAAATCTTCCTGACTATGTATCAACACACAAAAGCTTCTACCTGACAGAGACATCGGATTACAGCCGTCAGAAGACTGACAGGCTGACAGACTCTCCGTCTCAACCAGCAGATCTGTCATTATTCCTTTTATTTATTTACTTTAAAACTAAGATGTTATTGATTCCAGATGAAGAAAATGTTTCAGACAGACGGAGTAAGATTTTATTTTGCGCTGCTGTTTGGAAGATGTTGATATATTTGTTTCTTTTGTGGTTCGGCCACA
The DNA here is from genome assembly GCF_933228915.1 of Telmatherina bonti. Classification (NCBI taxonomy): domain Eukaryota; kingdom Metazoa; phylum Chordata; class Actinopteri; order Atheriniformes; family Telmatherinidae; genus Telmatherina; species Telmatherina bonti. Next base: position 4,619,096 of record NC_136611.1, on the reverse strand, counting down.
AATTTTATTCACCCTGCGCACACATCCACTGTTCGTGTGTTTACCTTAGAATTTTTATGTAAATCCATCCATCCATCCCTGCATCCATTCATTCACCATCCATCCACCATCCATCCATCCATCTGTCCATCCATCCATCCATCCACCATCCATCATCCATCCATTCATCTGTCCATCCATCCATCCATCCACCATCCATCTGTCCATCCATCCATCCATCCACCATCCATCATCCATCCATTCATCTGTCCATCCATCCATCCATCCATCATCCATCCACCATCCATCATCCATCCATCCATCTGTCCATCCATCCATCCATCCGTCCATCCATCCATCCATCCGTCCGTCCATCCGTCCACCATCCATCCATCCACCATCCGTCCATCCATCATCCATCCATCCATCCGTCCACCATCCATCCATCCACCCATTCATCCATCTGTCCATCCATTCGTCCACGATCCACCCATCCATCCATCCATCCGTCCATTTGTCCACAATCCACCCATCCATCCATCCATCCATCCATCCATCCGTCCACCATCCATCCATTCATCCATCTGTCCATCCATCCATCCGTCCATCCATCCACCCATCCATCCATCCGTCCATTCGTCCACAATCCACCCATCCATCCGTCCACCATCCATCCATTCATCCACCCATCCATCCGTCCACCATCCATCCATTCATCCATCTGTCCATCCATCCATCCGTCCATCCATCCATCCATCTGTCCACCATCCATCCATCGACCATCCATGCATCCATCCATTGCTTAGTTTAAGCAAAGAAGTCCAGACCAGCTTGTCCAGGGGGGACCCCAAGCCGTTTCCAGACCAGCGGAGAGACAGTCCTTCCAACATGTCCTGGTCTTTCCTAAGCTCTCCTGCCAGTAGAAGGTGTCCAGGAGGCAAACCTAATATGTTTGATCCATATTATCTGGTTTCTCTGAAAATGGAGGAGCAGTTCTACTTTGATCTCCACCTGGATGACGGAGCATCAATGTCTAATGGTTCGTTTATCTCAGTGCAAAGCTTTAAAACTGGTGGAAATAAAAGATCACAGCCACTGATGTGCAAGTTCCACCATATTCCACATTTTACAACTGGTTCACGTATCGTTCTGAAATTTCTGTGATTGACTTCATCACAGAACTCTCCTGCTCGGAGTGCACGTGGTGTAAAAAAAAGGGTTAAAGGGTCTTCTGTGATCTGCCTGAAACGAACCAGGGAGGTCCTGCTAGTTTCCATGGAGATGAAGTTTCTGCTCATTTCTATGGAGAGGAAGTTCCTGCTCTTTTCTATAGAAATGAAAGTCCTGCTAGTTTCAATGGAGATTAAGTATTCTCTCTTTCGATCATATCCTATCTTGGGCTTCACTACTACTGTAAAACAGTTCCTCATCAGGTATTACTTCACTTCATAGCATAGAATACTTTACTCATCTGTGGGATTTTCCTCATCCCTAGGACTACTTTACTCATCCATAGAACTACTTTACTCATCGCTATGACTGCTTTACTCACCCATTGGACTACTTACTCATCAGTAGGATTACTTTGCTCATCGTTAGGACTACTTTACTCATCCGTAAAACTACTTCACTTATCCGTAGGACTACTTTATTCATCGCTAGGACTACTTTACTCATCGCTAGGACTACTTTACTCATCGCTAGGACTACTTTACTCTTCTGTAGAACTATTTTACTCATTCATAGGAATACTGTATTCATCCGTAAAACTACTTCACTAATCACTATGACTTCTTTACTCGTCACTAGGAGTGCTTTATTCATCCGTAGGACTATTTTGATAATCTGTAGGACTAGTTTTCTCATCACTATGAATACTTTAGTCATCACTGGGACTACTTTACTCATCCGTATAACAATTTAACTCATCTGTAGGACTACTTTACTCATCCATAAGATGACTTTACTCATCTATAGATGAATTGTTCTGTTATCTTCTTGCTTTTATTGACATTATTTCTCTCAGGGGGAGACTAGATTTATTACTGTTTTCCAGATAAATTTACTCTGACACAGTAACACAGATGTTGATTCTGACATGTCTGCAGTAACCTGACATGTCTCAGCTTTCTGGAGAGACCAGATGATACACCCAGCTGTTGTAGTTTTGAAGATATACTGAATTTATTTTATAATTGTAATTTGGGCAGGATACAGAAAATTAAAACATGCTTTTGACATCTTAAATCATCTGTGAAATTATGCTCATTATGTTTGGTGGTTTTACTAGGAATGCTGGTCGGCAGTCCAATCTTTGCCAGCTCCTGCGGGAAAATGAGTATTTTCAGGAAACACAGACAGAAATCCGGATCAGTTTGATCTGATCAGCTGTCAGAGGTGGAGGTGAACCACTGCTGATCAGCACTGACGATGTCCACACTAAGTCCAAAATCAATCTCTAATTGAACGCTCCAACAGCAATCCATACACTCTCCAAACCCGAGTGACCATCAGACTCCATCATTAATCTGTCTACCAGATTCTCTGCAGCTGGAGACACCTTTCTGACGGGTTGATGTGTGATCAGAACAGAAATAACATCCAGATTTCATGTTTTCTCTACAACATCAGAAAACTTGAGAGTAAAAACCGCTCAAGCTTTTAAATTCTCTGCAGGAATTTTCCACCGTCGCTGGCTGACTTTAAGGTAGATAAAATCCACTTTCCGCTCTGAAATATTAAAACGGCAGTTTCAGATGAGAAGGATTGAAAGGTTCTTCTCTGGATTGCATCAGACATATCCGGAAGGTGTTTTTCTGTCATGTTTAATCCCTGAACTTCAGATAGAAGAACAACATCACTGTCAGCCAGATGTCTTCATCAACTAGAACAACCAGCTGATCTGTGGAGATTAAACTGAAAAACAACCTGAACTTCTAATTGGCTGACTGAACCGTCCATCAGTACATCAGAGGTGTTCCATTTATGTTCATTGATGTAAATAAACACTTTTTTTTAGCAGCTGTTTGCTTTTTGCAGCTTCTCCTCAAACAGCAATCTGTCTTCCGTGATGAAGTTTTGTTGAATGGATAAAAACCAGATTCCTGGCAGAAACAAACCGGTCCAAATTCATCAGATCATCTGTCAGATGCAACAACTGCTGATCTCTGGAGGTTCATTTTAGATACTTAAGTATTGGATTTTTTCTTAAGGATTGTTTGAGGCCTGAAAGCCTTATCCACCAGCCCTGCAGCAGCTAGCATCTTATAGCCCTAGAGCAGCTAGCATCTTATAGCCCTTCAGCAGCTAGCATCTTATAGCCCTTCAGCAGCTAGCATCTTATAGCCCTAGAGCAGCTAGCATCTTATAGCCCTTCAGCAGCTAGCATCTTATAGCCCTTCAGCAGCTAGCATCTTATAGCCCTAGAGCAGCTAGCATCTTATAGCCCTGCAGCAGCTAGCATCTTATAGCCCTTCAGCAGCTAGCATCTTATAGCCCTAGAGCAGCTAGCATCTTATAGCCCTAGAGCAGCTAGCATCTTATAGCCCTTCAGCAGCTAGCATCTTATAGCCCTAGAGCAGCTAGCATCTTATAGCCCTAGAGCAGCTAGCATCTTATGGCCCTAGAGCAGCTAGCATCTTATAGCCCTAGAGCAGCTAGCATCTTATGGCCCTAGAGCAGCTAGCATCTTATGGCCCTAGAGCAGCTAGCATCTTCTAGTCCAGATGTTGCAGGTGCTTGTGTGGTTGTTCTGCTTTGACTGAACATCTGAGGCTGTTACTTTCTATCTGGTATCTCTTTTTGCTTCTGTTTATTCTCCTTTCTTTAAGTTGGACCACCATCCTATTGCCCTGATGTAACAGAGAAGGGAAAGAATGATGAAGATCACTCACCTCGTCTCTGCATGAAGCTGAAAAGGTCATCCAGAAACTCTTTACGCTTCTCATCATCATCCAGCTCGTACAGCTGCAACACAAGGACAGAAGAAGTTAAATCAATGTTTTCCACAAAGAAGAGTCCCAGTTTTCTGAAGATCATTGTGACAGTCGAGAACCTGATCCAGAAATTAATTCCAACACCAGGTGGGAAAACCTCCATCCGGACCTGAACCAGTGGTCTGGTGGACTTATGATGTTCAACACGTTTTCAGGACCAAAAAACTGTAAAAACTTTGGGACTGTGGTGCGTTCACTGACTTCAGATGGTTCTGGTTTGGTTCTGTCTGAACACTGATGACCTGAACAATAGATGCAAATCCAGAAAACTGCTGCCCTGTTCACACAGAACCAAACAGAACCAGAACTCAACAGATCTGTGAATCAGGACCATAAACAAAAACATGGACCTTTGTGCAACAACCAGAAAGCTGTGGACCCCGAGTTGTTCTGCGGCTTCTGAAATTCTAAGTTTTCTGAGGTTCTCAAGTTTCTAAAGTTTTATGGTTCCGAATTTCTGAACTTTGGTTTCTGAGGTTTTAATGCTGTTTAAGGTCCTGAGGTTCTACATGTTCTGGAGATTCTGAGGTTTCTGAAGGTTCTACATGTTCTGGAGGTTCTGAGGTTTCTGAAGGTTCTACATGTTCTGGAGGTTCTGAGGTTTCTGAAGGTTCTACATGTTCTGGAGGTTCTGTGGTTTCTGGAGTTTCTACAGTCTCTGGATGTTCTGATGTTTCTGGAGGTTCTACAGGTTCTGGAGGTTCTGAGTTTTTTGGTGGTTCTGTAGTTTCTGCAGGTTCTACAGTTTCTAGAGGTTCTACAGGTTCCAGAGGTACTGTTGTGTCTGGAAGTTCTGTTGTTTCTTGAGGTTCCTGGAGGTTCTGAAGCTGTTATGGTCTGAAGGTTCTGTGGTTTTTAATGTTTCTGAGTTGTTATAATCTATAGAAAACTAATTTTCAACATGTTATCAGATTCTTTCTTGAAAGCAAGACGAACCATCTGAGCAGGTCCAGACTCGTTTCATCATCCAGAGTAAAAACTTAGTCCATGGAACCGGGACGAACAAGAACTCCACCAGTAGAAGCAGTAAGTCCAGCTCACACCGAACCGGGTCACATCTCAAACATAGACCGGTTTGTCCACCGGTACCGACCCAAATTGTGTCCGGAGCCGAATGCACTTATTTCGGGTTATTGATCGGTTGTTAGGTGGTTCTGGTTCTGGTTTTGAACAGAACTCTCAGAATGAAGCAGAAAGTTCTAAGTCGGTCTTACCTGCTTGAACTGCTCCTCGTAGGTCCACTCGTGGGGGTTCTGGTTCTGTGGAGACTGGGCGCGTGAAGCTGGGACAGGGGTCATTGGGACTCTGGCCACAAGTTGCAGCGAACCGCTCCTGGGAGACGGGCACGCTCCCCGGAGCGCGGACCTTCGGTGCTGGTGTCGGTTCGGCCCAGCATCATCACTTTCTTCCTCTCCCATCAGTTCAATGCCATGCAGCTCCTCCTCCTCCTCGCGCTCCTTCCTGTTGGAACCCGGTTTGGAGGTCCCGTCCTCGTCCTCCGGGTGCGGAAGCATCATCCCCCCAGACGAGCTGCCGACCCCCGCGGCCAGAGCGCTGCGCATCGCCGCCTGGTAGTGTCGGAAAGCCAGAGCCTGCTGCTGGATCTGGGACTCCACGGAGCGGAGGTCCTTCTCCTTCTCCGCCTGTCGGAGCTTCTCCTCCAGCGCAAGGCGCGCCGCCTGCTGCCGCTGCAGGTTCTCCATCACCGCCTCCAGCTTCATGCCTCCTCCTGCCGCCTGCTGCCGCTGCAGGTTCTCCATCACCGCCTCCAGCTTCATGCCTCCTCCTGCCGCCTGCGGCCGCGGAGCGCCGCGCACCGCGCCGCCGCAGGGTGCGGAGGGAGCCGGGGCTGGAAGGCTGCAGGCGGCCGACAGAGAGCTCTGCTGTCAGAAGTCAGAAGAACAGAAGTCAGCTTTTACTTCACTGTGTTCACAGTGTCCAGGCCAGAAGCAAAGTTTATGGAACCATGAGAGAAATAAAAACTCTTACCAAAGACGACGTGGTACTCATCCTCCCGTTATCTACCATCTCCTCACAGGTTCCGACCCAGATCAGACTCGACTCTCACTCCAGGTTCCGTCCAACATCCGAGTCCTCTGCCGACTGATGCAGGCTGATAAACTGGACTCTGAGCTGTTTCTGGCAACAAGTGTTGGCAGGAGAGACAGAGATCAGCCCTCCTGCACCTCCTCCTCCACCTCCTGCTCCACCTCCTCATCTCATGGCAGGTATGAAGACCCGGTCTTGCTCAGGTAAACTCTGTGGCTCCCGGAGCTTTAACATGAGGGAAGTTTAACTTTATTCATCCTGGAAAATGAGATTAAAATCCTGCGCGAGACATCACCTGGTCATAACACATCAACACAAACAGATAAAGTCTGAAAGGTGTGAAACAGAACACGTGATGTCAGACACACACACACACACAACCTGTCTGAGGATGAGGAAGATGAAGAGGTTTAGATACAAACTGGGATTGGACCAGAACGGGTCCATTCATGGTCCGGATGCTTTAATCAGCTGATCAATAAACACTGAAACAACAGTAAATAAAGTTCACCTGGAAGAGTCTGAGTTGTTTTAGCATCAAACTGATCAAACACCATGATCAGCTCCTCTTCCTCTCTCATTACCTGTCCAGGTGTCCTCATCCCTCAGTCCCTTCACGTCTCGGAGACACTCTGGACTTCCAGGGATTATCAGACACCTGGAGACGGATTATCCCTCCTGTCGATGGGAACCCTCCAGAGATGGAGGACCGGATCACAGCCGCTTCACTAATGACCTGTTTCTGTTTGCAGCAGCAAGTCTTTTGTTTAACTTGAACTTTTAGAGGCTGTGAACGCGCCGTGAACGCACCTTGAACAAGCTGTGAACGCGCCGTGAACGCGCTGACCTTCTCCAGATTCCACACGGACCCTGTGGGACACCAGCTCTCCTCCTTTCCTTCTTCATCAGAAACTTCAGCTGCTGGACATGAAGTTTCCTGTTTGCTGGAGAACCAATAAGTAGCTTTTTGGGTTTTTTTTTTTTTATTTATTTATTATAAACTTTATTATCAGAGTTTATGAAGCCACCATAACACATAACATCATGCGCTCCAGGTGCGCCTCGTCCTTTCATGCAAGTTTTCCACGTCACTTCTGCCCCCTGGTGGACACTCTGCATTACAACAGCTCTGCTTCAATTCAACATGGCTGAAAACATGGTCTTCATTTTTGTTTTACAACTTTTCTAAAGTTTACATTATTAAACAGTGACGATAGAATTTAACAGAACAGAACATGGGGGGTACATACAGAAAAGGAGAGAATTTTCTTAATAGAAGGAAATAAAAGCAGAAAAAAGAATGAAGAGCTCAAAAAGAAGTATTACAAATTGTTTTCAAGATTTACAACTAAAAAACAAGTTCTTATAATATTTGTTGATTACGGTTGTAGTTTTTATAGCTTTGGGATTCTTTGAATCTCCACTGTACACAGTATTGACGGAGCACTGCTTCCCCCTCCTGAGCCGCCGGATGGTGGACTTCCGTCTGGAAGTCATTCTTGGCCTTGCCGAACTCCTCCCATGCCCGAGTGTCTGCTTTGGCGACAGCCCGGCTGTCGGTACCCATCAGCTGCCTACAGAGTCCCACAGACCAAGAAGGCCCGATAGGCCTCCTTCTTCAGCTTGATGGCATCCCTCACTGATGGTGTCCAGACATCATATACATAGACGCCTCATTGAGCGCTGGAGAGTCCACCATATTGGATGGGTCTCTGCTTTCGAGTCTTGCTGCAGAATCAGCGTAGTTTCCCCACAAAACTGTTTTCTGTGGAACAAATATTACACACAAACAAAACACTTTTCTACATAATTTGTTTATAAATAATGTTAAAACTGAGTAATCTACTGAATTCAAATGGTAAATTAAATTTTACTCCTATGAGGAGTTTATGGAAATATATGACATTGATGCTTCACAATGGGAGTTTTACATGTGTGGTGAGAGAACCTCTCCAGGTATTGGCACTTGGTGATCAGTCTGATTAGCACCTGGCTGACTGGTATAAAGGCAGTGCTGCACACAGCAGCATCATTCTGAAAATACCTGAGTGCACACTTCTGCTGGCTGACCTTCCTCCAGATAAATCCCTTTGTGGGTCTCCTTCACCCCTGCTGATCAGTTCCGTACTGGTCTTTTCACCAAGGGAAAAAGCATCAAGCTTTTTGCTCCGCTCTCTGGGTGACTGGGAAGATGTCTGATCGGGACTGGAGGCCTGGCTGATAATAGCCTAACAAGCAAGTTCCTGGGCTGTGGCTCGTGAAGTGGGCCGCTGGAACACGGCTGCTGCTTTGCCTCTGTCTTTTTATACTTTGGACGGAATCGAGAGGAGTCCGCAGGCTGATGCCTGCGGGGAGGAATTTGAATGGTCTGCGTTGTCCAGTTGTAAGGACGACCCCCCCCCAGCTTTACCTTTTGTGAGGAAGCTGACTCTGTTAATGTGTTGTGTTGTCCTTTTTTATTTTACAACATTTTCATCTTTTTTTTTTTTTTTTTTTAATTAATTCACCATTGATGGAGGCTTTTTTTTAGTTCGCTGTTGACCTCAGTGTGAGTAATTGTGAAGCTTTTCTTTTTATATTGTAATATTCCTGCACTTAGGCAGAGGTCCCGGCGGAATGAATAAGGAGGCAAAAAAGGTAATACGAACACAACCTTTATTTTGTATAGTTCATAAGGCAACCAGTCTCAGACCTGTATGGGATTCGATAGACAGCAGTTCGATAGCAGTTGTATTCGAGCCAGTCACTTGCTCCCTTTAGTGCACGGCCACAATGGGAGGAGCCACAAGGCAACGCCTCAAACCCACCCACTCCACAACACAGCACTACAACCGAAGGTCCCCACTTTTACACCCACACAGCAGACTCACCAATACGGAGGGAACTCTTAGGACCCACCCATCCCTGGTCTCACCGTAGGGCAAGCCACGGCAGCATCCAACTCCTAATTTAACAACTCCTACACGGTCCAATACTGGATGCAAGCAACACCATTAAAACTTTCCTACACTCACACAACACATTCATACAATGTATAGAATTAAAAAGACTACTTAGCTTTCCCCTGGGTCGAGACCCTCCCACGGGGTCTGAGCTTTGGCGCTGGTCCGACGCAATTAGCTGTCACAGGCAGATGCCGGCCCAGCGCAATGAGGCCTCCACTGACGGCAGGAGTACCTCTCCTCTGGCTGGGGAGTGGAACAGCGTGCTCCTATTTATTTCCCTGACTCCTCCTATCCCTGCCTGGATGGTGAACTCACCCTACAGTCCCCCTAACTGTCTTCGCCGCCGGCAGCCCTACACAGCTGCGGTCGGCACCCTCCCACCAGGCCCACTGAGCACTAGACGGTTGCTTGGCTGGGTAATCACCCGATAGCATTCACCAAGCTCCTCTCCCCAGAACACCTCACACACACTGACTCAGTCCTTTTGTCACCTCTGCTTGCTCTACCCCAGGTGCTGCCACTCGCCTAATCACCAGAGCAGCTCCCGCTCACTACAATATATTTATTTCTTTACAGCAGATGAGAGCTGATGTTAGCGGTCGGGTCCATCAGGTGGCGAAATCTCCTTTTGTGTGTTGTCTTCTGCACCTTGCGGTTACGGTGGCACTGCGTGCGTGATGGTGAGTTGTTTGTGTGTGGGGTGATTTTAGTTTGAGATGTCCCCTTGGTTTTAACCCCCCTTTCTCCACAGCCTCGCCTGCAAGTTTTTAATTGGTGCAAGTCTCCGATATTTTTAGTGGACAAGCTTGTGTGCCTTCTGTTAAATAATTCTTTGGGTGAAATTCCCAAGGTGGCATTGTCGCAAACGACGAGAGCCGATATACCTCTCTTCTTGCCACACATGGCAGCATAATTACCTCCGCCAAGGAGGTTGTTTTTACCAGCTTTATTTGTTTGTCTTTATTTGTTGTCTGTACGGTTGCAATAACCGGCGAAATATTGAAAGCAGATCATGTGGAATTACGTTTCACGAGGTTGAATAATGATTCATTTGACCAGATAAAAAAAGAGACAAATCCAAATGCATAAATAAACAATTAAACATGTTAATATGAAATTCATTTATACATGTACTTATATTGTAGCTCCCTTATGTCTTAATGAAATAGCATATAAAAATATTTTAGCATAAAAGCACTTTTTTTTTATGTTATGTTATGTAACAAACTAAACTGAGAAAAATCAGGGGAATATTTGTGAAATTATTGTTGTGGTTGGACCAACACCTGACAAATAAATGCATTGGAGGCGCTTGGAGACCCATCCAAGATGGCGGCGAGATGAGACGTCAGCTCGTATAGACAGCGTGATACTAGGCGGCGTCTATATATATATGATGTCTATGGTGTCCACAAACGAGTTCTGCCACGACAGATACCAACGACCTTACAGCCACAGCTCCGGCTGGCCGCCTCAGCAATAGAGGCACGGAACACAGCCCATTCGGACTCAATGTCCCCCGCCTCACTCGGGACATGTTCGCAGCTCTGCTGAAGGTGGGAGTTGAAGCTCGCTCTGACAGGGGACTCAGCCAGACGTTCCCAGCAGACCCTCACAACACGTTTGGGCCTGCTAGATCTGACCGGCTTCCTCCCCCACCATCTGAGCCAACTCACCACCAGGTGGTGATCAGTTGACAGCTCCGCCCCCCTCTTCACCCGAGTGTCCAAGGCATGTGGCCGCAGGTCCAATGATACGACCACAAAATCGATCATCAAACTGCGGCCCAGGGAATCCTGATGCCAGGTGTACATATGGACACTCTTATGTTGGAACATGGTGTTCATTATGGACAATCCATGACAAGCACAGAAGTCCAATAACAAAACACCATTTGGGTTCAGAAGGGGGGGGTGCCATGCCTCCCAATCACTCCCCTCCAGGTCTCACTGTCATTGCCCACGTGAGCATTGAAGTCCCCCAGCAGAACAATGGAGTCCCCAGAAGGATCTTCAGGACACTCAAACCCCTCCACCATGATAAGGTGACGGCTCGGGGAGGGAGGGGCTTTATTCATCCTGTGTGGGAATTTTCTGTTACAGTGGCAATAATCAGATTAACATGAATAAACAACAGGTATACTGGAGAGATGTAAACAAATAAATGGAAATAAAACTGACCTAGCTAAACACTACAATAATGAAATATCAATACTTACAGAATAAACGATATGTATATACATGTTTATGAATATATACACATATTTGTGTATACTTACTGAGGGGTATAAATACAGAGACACAACTAGACTCAGGTAAAATGGATGAAATGAAACCAGGGGAACTAACAGAGACAAGGCAAAACAGGAAAAACTACAAAATAAAAGTTTTAACAAACTGGATAAAAACTGCTAAATGTGGCTTCATGCCTTTTCTCAAAGTGACATTTCTGTTCAATTTAATGCTGCTTTTTATAAATAAATGTGTTTCAGGTAAGGAATAATGTTGTCATGAGGAGGCAGTCCTGCTTTAGATCAACCTTTGGGCTGATTCACTCTCTCCAAAATACCTGGGGAACTTACAAAAGGCTTTCTGACGACCTGATCCAGTTCTACCCATCAGAACCTGTTAGGATGACCAAACCGAGTCGTTGGCAGCGGCGACCCAGCCTGTATGTTAACATTACCAGTAAAGGTCTCAGGTGTACAAAGCTCGCGCTGATCAGATGGCATCTAGTTTTATCTTCAGTTCCAGAAGCAGCTGAACAACGTTTAGAGCTGATGAAATAAATTAAATCATCATGATGTGTTTTCAGCATCAATCAGTGGCATGAGGAAGAGGACAAACACTGAAATCATCATCTGGATGTTTTTAGTTCATTTGCTCAGATTTTAATGAAGCAAATTACAATAAATATGATGACATCAGGGTGAGAAACTAAATAAAAGTGCTGGTTGTTTAACACACGCCTACACGCGCGTGCACATACACGGGAACACGCAAATCGGAAAGTTTCACTTTCATCTTTCTGGATTTCTGGCAGCGAGTCGCGCGACACGGTGAGTGATCAATACTGAAGAACAGATTTTATTATCAGAGATGGTGCTTTCTGTGTGTCTGCAGGTTAAATGGAGAATAATTGAAGATTTAATAGAAAGATCGTTGCAGCTTCAACATAAGCAGTTTCTTTCCATCAATGGATCGATTCGTTTGATCAGGAAACATGAGAATGTTTATTTCCTTTAGTAACGTCTCGTTAAGTCCAATCAGTTCTGGAAGAATTTTGTTTTCTTCCTGCGACTCTGATTTAAAGTAAATCATAGTCACAGAAGACTTTGACCCGAACAGAGACGGAACGTTGCCATGTCTGATAAAGAAACAGGAAGTGGCGCGCGACACACGCGTTTATAACCTCATAGTTTCATGTAAGAACATGAAGTTCTGCTTCCAGAGGTTGTTCCGACCTGAAATATTGGAACCTAATGTGCTCCCAGAGAAAAGTCATATTTTTCAGCTTACCGGGAGTTTTAACAGTTATTTTGTTGAAATTGGTCCTGAACTGGTTAAAAAAAAATCCTCGGGGAAAGTCTTACAGCGATAACTTATCAGGTATCTATGTGCACTCCTTTTTATAAAACCTACAGACACGATTGAACTGAAGAATACCTGCACAGCTGGGTCTGATGGGACTTTGCAAGGCTTAAGAAGGCCAAGGCTGTCAATGCCAGGAGACAGAAATAAGTTATGGGTTAATTTAAAAAGGCTTCCGATTTACAAATCAGGAAACAAACATTATCAATAACTGTCCAATCTCGGAGTTACCCTCTATTGTATTTAATTTGAGCTTTAAACATGAGAAAAAACAATTTTCTTACAGTTTCATTAATATTAGCTGGTTAGTACTGAGGAAAATGTTGGGATGGAAACATATTTAAAGTATAAACAATGATTCATTTGAGTCATTTTGGAACCGTTTTCTTCTGTTAGGTTGCTGAAAGCAGCGTTTGTTGGGTTGTTCTGATGTGATCGGACATCATGGCTGCAGCAGAACCAGGTGAGTTCAGTCTGACACAAAGTCGGCTTTACAGATGTCTTTACTTTGGTAAAACAGAAAAGATAACAATAAACACACATATCTGCTGCCCTATACACACACACACACACACACACACACACACACGTGGCCATTCAGCCACATTTCTTTCAATGTCATTCGGACTGGAGAAATGTGGGTGAATGATAACAAAGAGACAGAAGGTAATCCATATGGAGGGCATTGCACTCCCAGAGGGCAGGATAACAGATGTGGAGGAAAGCTACACACTCAGAAATAGAGGTACCAGCTTGTACCTAAAAAGGTACGAATGCTTGTCGCTGGGGGTGTACTCTTTTGAGAGACATATCTGTACCCTTCAGTTTTGGTCTATTTTTGTACCTTATCAAGTTGTACAACTTAAAGTACAATTGTGTACCCTGCCAGACATAAATGTACCTTCAAACTATAGTACAGAAATATTCCCATTTAAAATGGTACAAAAGGGTACTTATAAGGGTACCCCCCCCCCCAAGCGACAATCTATTCTGGACTTCAAAGAGACAAAAATGTACCCCAACTGACCACAATATTTGCTTTGTGACTTTATTTTCATCACAAGAACATAAAATCACATCAATGTCACAGAAATTGACATCAATACATTTTATAGAAAAAGTCTTAAACAATCACTTAATATTTACACAGAATACCGCAAAGAAACAAACAGTCTATCATCAACTACATATGTATCTAGGGCTTGATAGTCCAACTCATTTCCCGGATTGAGCAGAATCCAGTTATTGTCAACCGTTACTTGGTAAGCATGGAAATGACTGTCAAAAGAGCAAGGAAATAACAGTTTCCCACACAACACCCAACAAGTGTCAACATTCAGAATGTGCTTCAGTGTGTACATGTCCGACTACAAAAACATCCTCAGTGGCAGATTTGACACAACTGACAGTTAAAGCAAACACACGCTGAAGCACTTTATCCTGAAACTGCACATTTTTGAAAACTTTTGTGTAACTCCAAAGTGTTCTGTAAATCACCTGGCAGAGATGAAAATGGCACAAAAACACTTTTGCTGAGTGCATGTTCAAAGTCACCTTGCAACCGATCTGAAGAAAACTCCCAGCATTGCTTCATTTGATGACGATTGCTCAGAGTTGCAGTAATGTTTACAAAGTTCCTGCATTTGCTATCACGAATAAGCACAGAGACCCAAATGCGTGGCTCCAATTTAATAGTCTTCACAGAAAAACACAGGCAGGCTGAACCTGAACACGAACAAAGACAGAAGTCAAAAACCCCCAAAATGCACACAGACAAGAAGACACACATAAAATACACGGAGCGAGTGTGATTACCTGAACACGAACAAAGACAATCTGGCAAGGACAGAGGAAACACAGACACTAAATACTAACGAGGGCGGGAAGGACAAGTAGATACAGGTGGAACATGAGGGGCGGAGCAGGTAATCACACAGGCAAAGACACAGTGAGCAGGGTAGGGATCTGAAACGAGAAACCGGTAAGTGATACAAAATAAAACAGGAAGTGCTTGGAAAATAAGACTTAAGTGCCACCAGACATGACATTTGCTGGCTATATTTAAAATACTGTTGCTTGCCTTCGTATCTCATACACCACAAAAGGCGAAGAGGACCATACATCAATATTAGTCTAGGATAGTGAACAAGGTAGTGGCACTTTGGTGTTAAAACCTTTCCAAAGACTTCAGTAGTTTTCTCAAGGAATTCTTGAATCAGTAAGCTCAAAAGAGCAAGTTCATCTTTTCTTATTTTGGGAGCCATTATGATATCCACAATATCTGAACACAGTAAGAACACATCCCAATATGGACTACCAGGTGGAATATGGTGAGCCATTAAAAAAGGAAAAAGCCTGAATAGGCACCATTTTTGACTGGCAGATCCTACTATGTTAGAATTTTTAAGAATCTTTTCAGTCAGTGGGATTGGTTTGTTTGGTCTGTCGTTCTTCCCAATATTTACATGTTTCAGCTGATCGTTGATTTCAGCTATGGTTATGTGCTTTTCATTATGAGCTTTACAAATGATGAGCTACACTACCAGAGGGATAACTCCCTCCAGCAAGTCATGCATTACATCCGGTGGAAGACACTTTGTCACATCAAAGTAAGACAGTGCATCAAATGTACAATTACCATAGACACCGTACAAAGCAGCACTGTCTTTGTCATTTTTCACACAGTCTATGTGGTATTTATGTACTTCAGTTGTTCTAAGAACATAACTGTCCTCACAAAACTTTTGTTGTATCTCTGAATGTGAGGCCATACAAAAAGGACATATTGGGCCAGTATTGAAAGACATTGAAAACCGTCCAATCATATGAGCAGAGAGGTTGTCACATGAAATTGTTGCTAACGCAGCAAGAATTGTGTGCTCTACTTCATCAAGACAGATAGTGAAAGTTGCGGTGTCCGTCGAGGGCAAGGCAAGGAGGGTAATCCAGGGGCATAAAGCAGAAGGTCGGCAACTGAGGAACAATCCGTAGAACGCTGGAACACAACTAGACATAGGTCTGATTATTATCTGGCAGAGAAGGAGGGATTGGAGGGAGCTTAAGTAGGCAGTGAGAGAAAAGGAAACCAGGTGAACTGAATGAGAAAGCACAGGCAATTAGGAAGCCAGCAGGTGGATCGAGTAACCAATGATGAGCGCCAGGAAATCAGGATGGCAAAAAACATGACAATACAGATGGTATTACTGTGAGTGCGCGTCACCAAATTTCAACTAATAACATTGTGCAAATTTCCACAGACAGGCTACTGCATTAAAGTCTCAACGGTACATTGGGTCATGAAAGAAACTAAACACATTATAATAATGTTGTATTATACATGCTATGATAGTTCTGTGCAACTGTTGCCATTCTCTTTAGAAGAGACTTCACACAAATTACAAGATTATGGAGCAAAACTGACTATTTGCATGTGTTCAAATCCTCACCTGTAATGTCTTCAGCCAGTGCGTCCTCTCTTGCCTCCATGTAGATTTTCTTTAGTGGCAAATCCTTGATGAGTTTAAGAATATTTGAAAGAACACAGGTGAAGTTCTCTCTGAAGTGTTGGCAGAGGTTGACTGCAGAGGGATGCAAAGCATCAACCTCGTTGCACAGCTGAAAATTTAAGTTAAGTAGACAAAACATTTTATAAAGATTTTAAACAAACTTTCTCAAGTTTAACATGCAGCCTGGGATAAATTTCAAGTGCCTTCATTTATCCCATCCATTGCTCAAGTTGGCATCAGATTTAAAGCTGCAACAGTTAATGGAATACTTGAGTACTTAATTTCCAAGTATTTTGACAAAGAGTTTGAGATTTTTTAAAAGTAAAAAGCAATTGTTCATCCATACCAACGTCTAAATTATGGCAATTGGGACATTTTATAAACCAAAACAAGCGATGGCTTAATCAGGTAAATCAGCTAAGGTAAATCAGGCATCAGCTAATTACTGCAAGGGGCTCACATCCGCTACAAGCAAGACTTGGGGGAAAATGAACAAGATTATGAAAATCTTAAGTAATCAATGAATGCAGAAAATAATTAACAGGTTAACTGACAATGAAAATAATCATTAGTTGCATCCTAATCAGCTAAACAGATCTTACCCCTGCAGATGTCCGTAGGAATGGATATCTCTGTAAGAGATCCTCAGTAGACATTCCTTCTGCTATTTCTCTTCGTCTCCATGCAAATGTTTTCATCATGTGGTCTTTCACCAGCGTCATGTCAGGGTGTAGCCTTTTGTACTGATCAAGCAGCACCTTGATACGAGCCTCAACTGAAGCAGCATCTTCCCCCATGATGCACGATTCCTTCATCAAAGAAGATATCTCATGATTATTCATGTGATACAGTATGACTAAATGAGTTGCCTTCGCCCTGGAGAGGCTGAGCGTGAGGACTTACTAGAGATGGCTTCAGTCGTTTAGGACGTGAAGATGTGGATTCTTCTGTGGTCTTTAGATTCCTTGCTTGTCCAAACTTCTCTTTGACCCGTTTTACTTCGTCGTTGCTGATTAGTGGAGCCCGTTCTGCTTTGAATTTTCTCTTGAGTTGACTGTGCCAGGTATGCTAGTCGGTCCAAATGGATATAATTAATTTTGCATACTGTGTGTTAATGTCATTTTTTAAAGAAGAAACAAGAGGAAGTACTTACGTAACCATTTCCATGTACGTCCCTTAGAAATGGATACTTCACAATCAGTGCTTTAATGACCTGGATGTAGTCTGAGTGGGTTGGATACCTGTATCAAACATGACAAAACAACCCACATTACTTTGATAATTCTTGTCTAGTCTTGGGGACATTTTTGCCCTTAAACTCCAATAAGTTACTATTGTGATCACCATTGTGTATGTTTGACTAATGTAGGTGAGGTTGAACTTTTAATATAAATTGGGGTTAAAAACAAAAAAGAAAAACAAAAAAGAAAAGGAACACATTCATGCCCTTTCAAAATTTCATGTTATATGTATTAGAACAGCCAAAATGACTGGCCATGAATTAATAACTTTCATAGATGAATTCATTTCTTTTGGAAATTATAAAAATGGCAATTGTGAAGACAGAAGTCCAGGCTAAGCTTGAATGCATGCAAAGTCTGATTTCATTCTGCTATGGCATTATTGATATTACTGTGTAATATTTAGAAAGGAACCCTTACATTGTGTACTGTGACAGCATTTCATAAAGAGCACCAATTATTTTGTTCCGGTACTTCTGTTCTTTGTGGACTGGTTCTTTAGCATCTAAGCGGCTCTGGACATCTTGAGGAAATTGTGGAACCAAGATGACTGCAGGCAGTCTGCGATAAATAGGTTCAGAACTGCAATATAAAAAAGGAGAACAGTATTGTCTCTGCCATTTTGTAAGCACTGTTATGCAGCTGCAAATGGATACATTTAGTACATAATACCTCTGGTTTGCTGGGGACACAGCAGCTTCAGATGTATTTTGTTCTGTGTTGACTACTTGTAAAGTGAGGATGACTTCCTTGTAGCGGTTTGTAAAGTCTCTGAACTTCACCTGCTTTTTGAAGGACTTGTCAAAGAGATATGCAATCATGGTTTCTGTTAGTCCACCGTCTACCGTCTCTCCATCAACATCATTGTCTGAAATACAAATTTGTAAGGAAATAAAAACGTTATTAAAAAGATAAAACCACAGAAACTCTGGACATACAATGCATGATAACTAGTATGAACACAAATTTTTTTTTTTCTCCTCAAACCAAATAATCCATTTTAGCTTTAAAGTGTGGTGCTATTTATAAAAGACATGAGTCTATTGTTCTGATTACTTTATTGGCAGCAGTTTAACTATCCAACAATGTTTAAAAATAATAAAACAAACATCTATAAGGATCGGTGTCCACTTTATTTGCACTTTAAAGAAGCAATAGAACATTCATAGAAAACAAAATAAAAAAGAAAGAAAAGTTTAAAAGATGGACAATATGTGTAAAGTAATATTAACTACAGTGCCGGGGAGGTTGGAAACCCGATAAGGGCTTATCAAGAATCTCACCATAATCTAAATATAAGAATAAATTAGGTCGTTAATTAAAGCAAGGAAACTTTAAAACAATCTACATCAGTCAAATGTTTCCCCAAAAATCTCATTTTACTTGACTGTGCATTGAGGTCCTTGCCATTTTGATTTAAAAACAACAATACATGACATATTGTTAAGATGACTTGTTGTTTAAATGGGTAGTTACATACAAATAGGACTGTATATAACATCTATGTTATTTTAACTCTTTGTCACATCAAGTGGGTTTTTGGTTAAATGAATCTCTTTTGTGGACGTTCACACCTTTCACGCCTTCTAGCATGACCAAAGGACAGTCTCCATAATCATGGCAACGACTATAGGTGAGTGACAGAGCTGTGCCATAATACCGGTAATTGGTTTTCTCCACAATGTCAACTGAAACTCCTGTATTTCAGTCCGGTAAACAGAAGTCAGTGTTTGACCCGGTTCCTGTTGCTATGAATCAACAGCGGACGTGAGTCCCTTAGCAACGCAGACTAATTAGCTATAGCTCTCATTTACAGCGCTGAAAGAAATGTACCCAATAAATTTGAAAAGGTACAAATTTGTACTTGTTTAAAATAATTTTGAGCGGGAAATAAAATCCTAGCCTGGCTGATGCAATAACGTTAGCTTATAAATGATAGGCTGTGTCTCAATCAGCGCACTAACACTACTTTGCGCACTATGTTTCAGTGCGTAGTGCGTTTACACTGACTTTTGTGCAAAAACCTCAGTGCACTGAAAGTACCCGGATGCTGCCCTAAACCCACCCATAAATGCAGTGTGGAACGACGGACACTTCGCGCACTAAATCGACGCCATTTTGCTGACGTAGCGGAAGAGGATGGACTTTCCATCAGTTTACCAGGTAAATAATGGCGGAGTTTAACGCCGGTCCAGGCGGGGATTCATTTGTATAAATGTAAGTATTAAATTATTCCGTTATGATAGTGATGTATACTGCAACCTGCTAATCTATCCCTGACGACAGTTATGGATCTGACCATTTGTCAGACTCGGTAGTTAGCACCGTAGGTTAGCACACTGTTAGCAGTTTTTATCCGCTGTAGTGGACGTATACAGGTTATATGTGTTATAAATGATGAATGTTACAGGTTCTGTATGTTCATTCATCCTTGTTGAACGTCCAGATGAAGCATTGTGGTGTTTAGAACGTAAACTATTAATACCGATATAGCGCCAGTTTTTAGAGAGCGGTCCGTTACTATGGTTACCACCGATGCCATAAATCTGCATCGTATCGTCAGATCTGAACTGCTGAGACTGAACGAGAAAATATAGATATAAAATAAACATAGTAGTGAATTTAGTTGGTATGATTATTAGAGTGCAAAGTGTGTAACTTTCTCCTGCATGGCTCCACCTCGTCTGTCTCTGATTGAAAATCCATCGAGTGTGTGTGTGTGTGTGTGTGTGTTTAGTTTACGTTGTAGTTGGTGTCATGTAATATTTACTGAATGTTTTGTGTGTTTTGTGTATGGTAATAAATTAATCATTACAAAATATTTAATTATATTAGAAAAATGTAAAGAGAAGTTCATTGTAGATCTTCATCATATAGAGAAACACAATTTGTTTCCCATTCGCCAAATTATTTATTGTTTAGATATAAATGCAGTCATGATCTGGGGAGTAACACATCATTACCATCCTCTGCCTCTCATCAGTCTCACAGACGGTTCCTGGAGATGCTGCTGGTTCTCCTGCTGGTTGTTTCCCAGCTGCCCTCCTGACATCTTCATCATCATCTTCATCATCATCTGGCTCCAGAAGGTCAAAGCTGCTCATGCAGATGTTGTGGAGGACAGTGGATGTACTTCACCTCCTTCCAGAGCCTTTAGGAAGACGGACCTCCACCTGGTCTCTAGGATCCTGAAAGACGGACCTCCACCTGGTCTCTAGGGTCCTGAAAGACGGACCTCCACCTGGTCTCTAGGATCCTGAAAGACGGACCTCCACCTGGTCTCTAGGATCCTGAAAGACGGACCTCCACCTGGTCTCTAGGACCCTGAAAGACGGACCTCCACCTGGTCTCTAGGATCCTGAAAGACGGACCTCCACCTGGTCTTTAGGATCCTGAAAGACGGACCTCCACCTGGTCTCTAGGGTCCTGACAGACGGACCTCCACCTGGTCTCTAGGATCCTGAAAGACGGACCTCCACCTGGTCTCTAGGATCCTGAAAGACGGACCTCCACCTGGTCTCTAGGATCCTGAAAGACGGACCTCCACCTGGTCTCTAGGATCCTGAAAGACGGACCTCCACCTGGTCTCTAGGGTCCTGAAAGACGGACCTCCACCTGGTCTCTAGGATCCTGAAAGACGGACCTCCACCTGGTCTCTAGGGTCCTGAAAGACGGACCTCCACCTGGTCTTTAGGGTCCTGAAAGACGGACCTCCACCTGGTCTCTAGGATCCTGAAAGACGGACCTCCACCTGGTCTCTAGGATCCTGAAAGACGGACCTCCGCCTGGTCTCTAGGATCCTGAAAGACGGACCTCCACCTGGTCTCTAGGGTCCTGAAAGACGGACCTCCACCTGGTCTCTGGGATCCTGAAAGACAGACCTCCACCTGGTCTCTAGGATCCTGAAAGACAGACCTCCACCTGGTCTCTGGGATCCTGAAAGACAGACCTCCACCTGGTCTCTAGGATCCTGAAAGACGGACCTCCACCTGGTCTCTAGGATCCTGAAAGACGGACCTCCACCTGGTCTCTAGGATCCTGAAAGACGGACCTCCACCTGGTCTCTAGGATCCTGAAAGACGGACCTCCACCTGGTCTCTAGGGTCCTGAAAGACGGACCTCCACCTGGTCTCCAGGGTCCTGAAAGACGAACCTCCACCTGGTCTCCAGGGTCCTGAAAGACGGACCTCCACCTGGTCTCTAGGGTCCTGAAAGACGGACCTCCACCTGGTCTCTAGGATCCTGAAAGACGGACCTCCACCTGGTCTCTAGGGTCCTGAAAGACGGACCTCCACCTGGTCTCCAGGATCCTGAAAGACGGACCTCCACCTGGTCTCTAGGATCCTGAAAGACGGACCTCCACCTGGTCTCTAGGATCCTGAGAGACGGACCTCCACCTGGTCTCCAGGATCCTGAAAGACGGACCTCCACCTCTCTAGGATCCTGAAAGACGGACCTCCACCTGGTCTCTAGGATCCTGAAAGACGGACCTCCACCTGGTCTCTAGGATCCTGAAAGACGGACCTCCACCTGGTCTCTAGGATCCTGAAAGACAGACCTCCACCTGGTCTCTGGGGTCCTGAAAGACGGACCTCCACCTGGTCTCTAGGACCCTGAAAGACGGACCTCCACCTGGTCTCTAGGACCCTGAAAGACGGACCTCCACCTGGTCTCTAGGATCCTGAAAGACGGACCTCCACCTGGTCTCTAGGATCCTGAAAGACAGACCTCCACCTGGTCTCTAGGATCCTGAAAGACGGACCTCCGCCTGGTCTCTAGGATCCTGAAAGACAGACCTCCACCTGGTCTCTAGGATCCTGAAAGACGGACCTCCACCTGGTCTCTGGGGTCCTGAAAGACGGACCTCCACCTGGTCTCTGGGGTCCTGAAAGACGGACCTCCACCTGGTCTCTGGGATCCTGAAAGACGGACCTCCACCTGGTCTCTAGGATCCTGAAAGACGGACCTCCACCTGGTCTCTAGGATCCTGAAAGACGGACCTCCACCTGGTCTCTAGGATCCTGAAAGACGGACCTCCACCTGGTCTCTAGGATCCTGAAAGACGGACCTCCACCTGGTCTCTAGGATCCTGAAAGACGGACCTCCACCTGGTCTCTAGGATCCTGAAAGACGGACCTCCACCTGGTCTCTGGGGTCCTGAAAGACGGACCTCCACCTGGTCTCTAGGATCCTGAAAGACGGACCTCCACCTGGTCTCTAGGATCCTGAAAGACGGCCCTCCACCTGGTCTCTAGGATCCTGAAAGACGGACCTCCACCTGGTCTCTGGGGTCCTGAAAGACGGACCTCTACCTGGTCTCTAGGATCCTGAAAGACGGACCTCCACCTGGTCTCTAGGATCCTGAAAGACAGACCTCCACCTGGTCTCTAGGATCCTGAAAGACGGACCTCCGCCTGGTCTCTAGGATCCTGAAAGACAGACCTCCACCTGGTCTCTAGGATCCTGAAAGACGGACCTCCACCTGGTCTCTGGGGTCCTGAAAGACGGACCTCCACCTGGTCTCTGGGGTCCTGAAAGACGGACCTCCACCTGGTCTCTGGGATCCTGAAAGACGGACCTCCACCTGGTCTCTAGGATCCTGAAAGACGGACCTCCACCTGGTCTCTAGGATCCTGAAAGACGGACCTCCACCTGGTCTCTAGGATCCTGAAAGACGGACCTCCACCTGGTCTCTAGGATCCTGAAAGACGGACCTCCACCTGGTCTCTAGGATCCTGAAAGACGGACCTCCACCTGGTCTCTAGGATCCTGAAAGACGGACCTCCACCTGGTCTCTGGGGTCCTGAAAGACGGACCTCCACCTGGTCTCTAGGATCCTGAAAGACGGACCTCCACCTGGTCTCTAGGATCCTGAAAGACGGCCCTCCACCTGGTCTCTAGGATCCTGAAAGACGGACCTCCACCTGGTCTCTGGGGTCCTGAAAGACGGACCTCTACCTGGTCTCTGGGATCCTGAAAGACGGACCTCCACCTGGTCTCTAGGATCCTGAAAGACGGACCTCCACCTGGTCTCTGGGGTCCTGAAAGACGGACCTCCACCTGGTCTCTAGGATCCTGAAAGACGGACCTCCACCTGGTCTCTAGGATCCTGAAAGACGGCCCTCCACCTGGTCTCTAGGACCCTGAAAGACGGACCTCCACCTGGTCTCTAGGATCCTGAAAGACGGACCTCCACCTGGTCTCTAGGACCCTGAAAGACGGACCTCCACCTGGTCTCTAGGATCCTGAAAGACGGACCTCCACCTGGTCTCTAGGATCCTGAAAGACGGACCTCCACCTGGTCTCTAGGATCCTGAAAGACGGACCTCCACCTGGTCTCTAGGATCCTGAAAGACGGACCTCCACCTGGTCTCTGGGGTCCTGAAAGACGGACCTCCACCTGGTCTCTGGGGTCCTGAAAGACGGACCTCCACCTGGTCTCTAGGATCCTGAAAGACGGACCTCCACCTGGTCTCTAGGATCCTGAAAGACGGACCTCTACCTGGTCTCTAGGATCCTGAAAGACGGACCTCCACCTGGTCTCTAGGACCCTGAAAGACGGACCTCCACCTGGTCTCTAGGACCCTGAAAGACGGACCTCCACCTGGTCTCTAGGATCCTGAAGACGGACCTCTACCTGGTCTCTAGGATCCTGAAAGACGGACCTCCACCTGGTCTCCAGGATCCTGAAAGACGGACCTCCACCTGGTCTCTAGGATCCTGAAAGACGGACCTCCACCTGGTCTCTAGGATCCTGAAAGACGGACCTCCACCTGGTCTCTAGGATCCTGAAAGACGGACCTCCACCTGGTCTCTAGGATCCTGAAAGACGGACCTCCACCTGGTCTCCAGGGTCCTGAAAGACGGACCTCCACATGGTCTCTAGGATCCTGAAAGACGGACCTCCACATGGTCTCTAGGGTCCTGAAAGACGGACCTCCACCTGGTCTCTAGGATCCTGAAAGACGGACCTCCACCTGGTCTCTAGGATCCTGAAAGACGGACCTCCACCTGGTCTCTAGGATCCTGAAAGACGGACCTCCACCTGGTCTCTAGGATCCTGAAAGACGGACCTCCACCTGGTCTCTAGGGTCCTGAAAGACGGACCTCTACCTGGTCTCTAGGATCCTGAAAGACGGACCTCCACCTGGTCTCTAGGATCCTGAAAGACGGACCTCCACCTGGTCTCTAGGACCCTGAAAGACGGACCTCTACCTGGTCTCTAGGATCCTGAAAGACGGACCTCCACCTGGTCTCTAGGATCCTGAAAGACGGACCTCCACCTGGTCTCTAGGATCCTGAAAGACGGACCTCCACCTGGTCTCTAGGATCCTGAAAGACGGACCTCCACCTGGTCTCTAGGATCCTGAATGACGGACCTCCACCTGGTCTCTAGGACCCTGAAAGACGGACCTCCACCTGGTCTCTAGGACCCTGAAAGACGGACCTCCACCTGGTCTCTAGGATCCTGAAAGACGGACCTCCACCTGGTCTCTAGGGTCCTGAAAGACAGACCTCCGCCTGGTCTCTGGGATCCTGAAAGACGGACCTCCACCTGATCTCTAGGATCCTGAAAGACGGACCTCCACCTGGTCTCTAGGATCCTGAAAGACGGACCTCCACCTGGTCTCTAGGATCCTGAAAGACGGACCTCCACCTGGTCTCTAGGATCCTGAAAGACGGACCTCCACCTGGTCTCTAGGATCCTGAAAGACGGACCTCCACCTGGTCTCTAGGATCCTGAAAGACGGACCTCCACCTGGTCTCTAGGATCCTGGAAGACCTCTCCACACACACCTGGCTTCTGACAGGCAGCAGGTGAAGCGAGCTTGCAGGTGGGTTCAGACAGGCTGCCTGAGGAGCGTCATGAGGAAGATGGACTGCTACAAGCAGGAGGAGATTCAATAAAGGATTCAATAAAATGTTTCTGTAACAACTTTGCTGCATCTCTGTGTCTGAGCATCTTCTTTACAGCATTACATTCCCTACATTATCATTTATAATCCGTTTCCTGTTGCCAGATGTGCACAGCATCAGAGTAAACACCAGTTAAAACACATGTGTTTCATGTAAAGGACATTTTTTCCACTGAAAATATCTTTGCATATTTAAAAGCTGTTTTATTAGTGTTTTGATTTAAACTTTATTATACTAATAAGCCTGTGGGAGACATGCAGAGACACATGACAGTCTGATGTTGATTTGTACAGTTAACAACTGAGCTAGATCACTATAGTGTAGGCCATAATATATGATGATATGATACATGAAGTTAAGTTTGCTGGATTTGTTCATTTATTCTTTACAAATGCCTAAAAAGAATTTAGTGGGACGAACCGTCCCTGAAACGATAAGCCAACAATGATGCGAGGCTGGCAACAGGTACACACTCTGGTATGCAGGCGGGTCATACACGGTAGAAATACATAAATATACGTACCAGTTTAGCCAATCGGAGGAGGATCCTTCGTCACCCTTAATGCGATGGAGTTTCATAAGAGAAACAAATTCATTCTCGTAATTTAGCGCTTTGTTTTACTTTTGGTGGCAGAAGAATTGTGGTCAAATGTGAGTTCATCACTACCGGTTAGTGCTCTATGTCCATGTTCCATTTGGGACAGTACTTACCCACCGTAGTGCGCACTAGAGAGAAAAGTGCGTAGTGCACACTATGCACTAACGAATTGAGACACAACCACTCTGCAGCAATGCTCATATCTGTTCTATAAAGCCAACATCCGGATGTGATGCTGAGAGAGGACTCGGCTTCTGTAGTCGACCCCGGAGAGGCCGGTCCTGTCTGAGAAGACCTTGTATGACCCTAGCCATCAGGCTGTAGCTTTGTAGCTTTAATTTCTCACATCCAGGAGAATTCTTGGCCATGTTGAACACCCAGAGGTCAGAATGAGAGAATTTTACCCAAAGTACCAGATATAAAGACACATCACAGAACTTTCTGACCTCTGAGGCTGAGAAACGAACACTATACAACTTTTACATCTGGGAGGCGATGTGACGTTTGGCTTCATGGTATAATAAGGAACTGGCTGTTCTGAACATGCAACGTTGCTGATTCAGCAAAGAAACAATAAGATTAAAAGAGAGAAAGTGACAAAAAAGAGTCATCGTAAGATCATCTTCTGCTAGCTGGAGATCTAACAGGTCTGATAGGATGGAAGATGGAGGCGGAGCTAGCCGTCGACGGGGGGCACTGACAGGAAAATGGCAGAAGTTCTGCAGTCTGTCTTTAACAGCTGTAATCCATGATGAACATGTCTGTGTGGTCCAGTACAGCAGGCAACAGAAACATGAGCAATAAACCACGTATTTGTGCTTATATGATCATGTACATGTATGTTCCTGAAGGTGCTTCTACCTGAAGCTGTGTGGAGTAATATTCAGAAAACAGTAAATTCACTCTGTTAAATCCAAGTTTCATTTCCACAGACAGACAGTTTTACAGAGATGCTGTTCATGCTTCATGCATGTGTGTGTTGTGTTAAACATCACGTCTGTCTTGACAGGTGTGCAGCCTCTGAAACGCAGCTGGAGCATGGACTTTCTACCACCTCACAGTAAGTTTAACTGAGTCTGTTTTGTGAAAATTTCTGCTGCAAATCCATGAAAAGCTTCATATGATGAAGGTCTGTGATGATGATGATGATGATTCATCCACTCAGGAAATAAACAGGAATGTCATCAATGTGTTCTGGATCAATACGCCTTGCTGGCAGGTTAATATACTTTACTAACCAGCTGAAAAGGTGTAGATGAGAGGAAGTAAAAGGCATATGTAAACTTATTGATAAAATATTGATCTTCTCTCAGATGTGATTACAGTTGTCGTTGTTTCTGTTTTTTCTTTCTTAAGTTTCACAGCTAACGTGTTTTATTTGCTTCCAGTGTCGGAGCTGAGGGTTGTTCTGCTGGGAGGCAGCTGGTCTGACAGGAACTCAGTGGGAAACTTCATACTGGGAGAGGATGCTTTCAACACAAAACCAGAGTCCTGGTCCAGAGTCAGTGGACCAGTGGAAAATAAGAAGATAGTCGTCACCGTCGCTCCAGATCTGCGGTTTCCTACAAAAGAGACACTGACAAAGTTCACAGAAAACTGTATGAGACTCTCTGATCCTGGACCTCATGTGTTCCTGTTGGTTCTGCAGCCTGAAAGTTTCACTGAAGAACAGAAGAACGTTCTCTGCAGATTTCTCAGCAGTTTCAGTGATCAGGCATTTGATCATTCCCTGATTCTGATTTTAAGATCCATACAGAAACGCTTGTTTTTTTTAACGGAAGATTACAAACAAACTCCTCTATTAAAGGAGATGATTAGAAGATGCAGGTACAGATATCTGATGCAGGAGAACCTTGAACGTCCGGAGCTGCTGACACGCTTTGGTCAAATTGCAAAAGAGAACAATGGAGAACATGTGAGTTACGAAGAGTTTCAGGAAACAATGGAACATTTAGTAGATGATCCTCAAAGCCAGACAGAGATGGTAAAACCAGGTCCCTGCTCGACTGCACTTCAAGGTTTTGGTGAGTCCAGAAGCAAATTTCAGAAATGAAGTTAAATAGATGTTCATACAAATCTTTTGGTTTTTTTCATCAATCTGTTCTTTAATTCACGTTACCAGGTCTGAGTGCAAGAAACACACACCGACCTCTATACTCTGGAGGGATACCGTCACCTGACAGTAAGTACATTCATCTCAGAGTTTGCAGACGGATGCTTGCAGCATGTCATGTAGAAATTAAACCCAAACTCATCTGTTGGTTCTTCATGACTGAAAATAAAATCCATTCCTGTTACTTTACATGAAGGTTTTCCTGTATCAGTTTGGTAAAATATCTGGTGGTTCAAAGTTAAAATCCTAAACATTTAAACCATCGATCCATTTGTTTAACTGCTTGGTCCAATTAAGGGTCTCAGGAAGCTGGAGTCTATCCCAGCTATTACTGAGTGAGAGGCAGGAACATATGGACAGGTCAGCAGGTCACAGACAAAGGTTACTCTTTAAGCCTCCCATCAGCTCAGGCTGAAACCAGTGACCACAGTACCAACCATTACGCCACCGTGCAGCCCACATTTAAACCAGCCATGACTAAACTACACAGAACTCTACATTATGCAGCATTAAGCTCCACATCCATCACTGGGAAACAACTTTGTCGTGGAATTTATCCACTACACACTATACGCATAATTCCACCGCATGAGATTGTCTGTGATCAGATTCTCCCTCCAGAGTGATAAATCATAAAAACTGCAACATTTCCTGGACGTCAGAAACCCGATCAGCAGACACGAGGATAAAATAAACAAAGCAGCGATGAAGGTCCTCGCACCTCTACTGTTGGAGTTGTGCAGAATAATGTCATTGCGTCTTTTGTCAACTAGATGGAGCTACTACTCCATTCAATCCTCAGAACTTACCGCTGTAACGTACAGGAGTAAAGGTACAGACCGGTACATCACAGGTGGGCGGAGCTTGCCAACAGGTAAGTTCCATTTCATACAGGCTTCACCCTTTCAAGCTATCGCTAGTTGGTTTTTCCCCGTGTGCGCATGCACCTAGCACTGTAAACTATAGTCCACGCCCACCTACTGGGTGGGCCCTACCAGCCGAGTGTATAAAATGGGGCTGAGCTCTGACTCAGCTCAACTTTATTTATAAAGCTCTTTAAAACAACCGGAGTTGGAACAAAGTGCCGTAATAATCAGTCAAAATAACAGAATAAAAACGTTAAAAGGCAAATAAATAAAAAAAATGAAAACAACAGGTCATACAAGGAATAAGACATTAAAACAATAAAACAAAATGAATAAATAGTAAATAAAATAAATAATTGAAACCAAACTATAACACACTGGCCCTCCCCGAGCTGTCATCTTATCGTGGTGGAGGGGTTTGTGCATCCTGAAGATCCTAGCAGCTATGTTGTCGGGAGCTTTGTGCCCCTGGTAGGGTCACCCATGGCAAACAGGTGTCTAGGGGAGGGACCAGACTAAATGAGGCCCGAAGACTTTTATGATGATAACAACCATGGGTGGAAAGGTTCTCTTGCCCGGACGTGGGTCACCAGGGCCCCCCTCTGGAGCCAGGCCTGGAGGTGGGGAACGAGAGCGAGCGTCTGGTGGCCGGACCTTCGCCAATGGGGCCCGGTCGGACTCAGCCCGAAAGGGTTACATGGGCCCCACCTCCTGTGGGCTCACCATCTGCGGGAGGAGCCGTAGGGGTCGGGTGCAATGTGTGCTGGGCGGCAGCAAGGGGCGGGGACCCTGGCGGTCCGATCCCCGGCTGCAGAAGCTGGCTCTGGGGACGTGGAACGTCACCTCTCTGGTGGGGAAGGAGCCTGAGCTTGTGCGTGAGGTTGAGCGGTTCTGGCTAGATATAGTTGGACTCACCTCGACGCATGGCTTGGGCTCTGGAACCAGTACCCTCGAGAGGGGCTGGACCTTCTTCCACTCTGGAGTTGCTCATGGTGAGAGGCGCCGAGCAGGTGTGGGCATTCTCATCGGCCCCCAGCTTGGTGCCTGCACGTTGGGGTTTACCCCGGTGGATGAAAGGGTAGTTTCCCTCCGCCTCCGGGTGGGGGGACGGGTCCTGACTGTTGTCTGTGCTTATGCACCGAACAGCAGTTCAGAGTACCCACCCTTTCTGGAGTCCTTGGAGGGAGTGCTGGAGGGTGCTCCTTCTGGGGACTCCATTGTTCTGCTGGGGGACTTCAATGCTCACGTGGGCAATGACAATGAGACCTGGAGGGGAGTGATTGGGAGGCATGGTCCCCCCTCTAAACTCAAATGGTGTTTTTTCTTATTGGACTTCTGTGCTCGTCATGGAACGAACACCATGTTTGAACATAAGAGTGTCTATATGTACACCTGGCATCAGGACTCCCTGGGCCGCAGTTCAGTGATCAATTTTGTGGTCGTAACCTCAGACCTGCGGCCACATGCCTTGGACACTTGAGTGAAAGAGGGGGGCGGAGCTGTCAACTGTGAGGAAGCTTGTCTAATGTGGAGGGGGAGCTCATTCCACAGTTCAGGACCGGCAACAGAAAAAGCTCTGTCCCCACTGAGCTTCCGTTTGGATCTCGGTACATCCAGGAGTAGCAGGTCAGCTGACCTGAGGCACCGAGCAGGAGTGTGGGGGTGGAGAAGCTCAGAGAGGTGAGGGAGGCCAGACCAATTAAAGATTTAGAAACAAATAAAAGAATCTTAAAAATTAATTCTGTAGTTCCCTGGCAGCCAATGGAGGGAGGCCAGAACAAGTGTTATGTGCTCCCTTTTACATTCTCCAGTTAGGAGGCGTGCAACTACATTTTGCACCAACTGGAGACATGCAAAGGAGGACTGGTTTACCCCAGCCGAGATTTAATGAAGGCATGGATTACTGTTTACCACAGTGCTTTAAGTGGAACAAAACAAGTGGTGGTACTCCCTTAATGACTCGCTGTCAGTTTGTCGTGCAAATATGGGACAAAAACATGGATGATACTTACATGTAGATCTATAAATTGATCTGTAGATGAATTGTTTTTGTCAGTTCTGTGCTATAAAACTAACAAAGCAAGTTCTAAATCAAATCCACATTTGCCAAATTCAAAGTGCCATGGAGACACTTTTATGAACTTCAAGCCTCATTGTTGGACATTAAAAATAACACTGAAAAGTAAATACATAAACTTAAAGTTCATTAACCCTTTCATGCATGAATTAATAAAAAAAAAAAAAGAACAATGCAACATTTTTCTAAATACAGTATTTTACCTCTACATATATGCAATACTCTTTTGTTAATTAGTGATATTTAGAATTTTGTATGATTTAATGTACGCCACAAAATAGTTATAGAACATATAATTATATTATGGAAATCTTCTATAAAATATTGCTGTATCATTTTCATTTCCTATTTATTGCAATGGCAAAGTTGCTTACAAACATTATGTTCAATTGCATCATATATTTATTTATTCTCTAGTGAGTGGAAACGTATTAGATGACCCACTAACGTCTACTGAAGTGGTTTATTTACAAAAATACCATCCTCATTAATGAATAAAATATGTAAAAAAGGAGTTTGTAAATAGGTGCCCACTACAGGGCCACTATACATGAAAGGGTTAAAAACAAAGTTCTATATTTAGACTTATTTAGCTTATTACCAGTTTAATTTATTAGTGTAGTACTATTACACTTTTCCTCTGTGAAACATGTTTTTCCCAGCATCAGGCCTGGTCCATAACACTTAGCAATATCATCTTTAATCTAGAAATAATCTTCAAAAACTCAAAATACTGACCAGCTGTACGCTTAGTCTGCAGCATCGGACCTTCACTGTCTGGTGTAGTAAATGACTGTTAGTAGTACTATTGTAGTAAATGACTGTTAAGTAGTACTACTGTAGTAAATGACTGTTAGTAGTACTACTGTAGTAAATGACTGTTAGTAGTACTACTGTAGTAAATGACTGTTAGTAGTACTACCGTAGTAAATGACTGTTAGTAGTACTACTGTAGTAAATGACTGTTAGTAGTACTACTGTAGTAAATGACTGTTAGTAGTACTACTGTAGTAAATGACTGTTAGTAGTACTACCGTAGTAAATGACTGTTAGTAGTACTACTGTAGTAAATGACTGTTAGTAGTACTACTGTAGTAAATGACTGTTAGTAGTACTACTGTAGTAAATGACTGTTAGTAGTACTACCGTAGTAAATGACTGTTAGTAGTACTATTGTAGTAAATGACTGTTAGTAGTATTACTGTAGTAAATGACTGTTAGTAGTACTACTGTAGTAAATGACTGTTAGTAGTACTACCGTAGTAAATGACTGTTAGTAGTACTACTGTAGTAAATGACTGTTAGTAGTACTACTGTAGTAAATGACTGTTAGTAGTACTACCGTAGTAAATGACTGTTAGTAGTACTACCGTAGTAAATGACTGTTAGTAGTACTACTGTAGTACATGACTGTTTAGTAGTACTACTGTAGTAAATGACTGTTAGTAGTACTACTGTAGTAAATGACTGTTAGTAGTACTACTGTAGTAAATGACTGTTAGTAGTACTACTGTAGTAAATGACTGTTAGTAGTATTACTGTAGTAAATGACTGTTAGTAGTACTACCGTAGTAAATGACTGTTAGTAGTACTACTGTAGTAAATGACTGTTAGTAGTATTACTGTAGTAAATGACTGTTAGTAGTACTACTGTAGTAAATGACTGTTAGTAGTATTACTGTAGTAAATGACTGTTAGTAGTACTACTGTAGTAAATGACTGTTAGTAGTACTACCGTAGTAAATGACTGTTAGTAGTACTACCGTAGTAAATGACTGTTAGTAGTACTACTGTAGTAAATGACTGTTAGTAGTACTACTGTAGTAAATGACTGTTAGTAGTACTACTGTAGTAAATGACTGTTAGTAGTACTACTGTAGTAAATGACTGTTAGTAGTATTACTGTAGTAAATGACTGTTAGTAGTACTACTGTAGTAAATGACTGTTAGTAGTACTACCGTAGTAAATGACTGTTAGTAGTACTACCGTAGTAAATGACTGTTAGTAGTACTACTGTAGTAAATGACTGTTAGTAGTACTACTGTAGTAAATGACTGTTAGTAGTACTACTGTAGTAAATGACTGTTAGTAGTACTACTGTAGTAAATGACTGTTAGTAGTACTACCGTAGTAAATGACTGTTAGTAGTACTACCGTAGTAAATGACTGTTAGTAGTACTACTGTAGTAAATGACTGTTAGTAGTACTACTGTAGTAAATGACTGTTAGTAGTACTACTGTAGTAAATGACTGTTAGTAGTACTACTGTAGTAAATGACTGTTAGTAGTACTACTGTAGTAAATGACTGTTAGTAGTACTACTGTAGTAAATGACTGTTAGTAGTACTACTGTAGTAAATGACTGTTAGTAGTACTGCTGTAGTAAATGACTGTTAGTAGTACTACTGTAGTACATGACTGTTTAGTAGTACTACTGTAGTAAATGACTGTTAGTAGTACTACTGTAGTAAATGACTGTTAGTAGTACTACTGTAGTAAATGACTGTTAGTAGTACTACTGTAGTAAATGACTGTTAGTAGTACTACTGTTGTAAATGACTGTTAGTAGTACTACTGTTGTAAATGACTGTTAGTAGTACTACTGTAGTAAATGACTGTTAGTAGTACTACTGTCATCACTCAGCTCTGCTCCAGTTCGTGTCCTCAAACCCTTTTGGAGCCAGGCTAACATGACAGCTGCGATGGGTTTTTTTTCTCCGCCTTTCCTCTCATTCAAAGCACGTCCACTTCAATGCAAACAAAGAAGCGAGTGAACAACGTGAAGTGCAGCGTGACGTTGTAGGCTACAGCAAGCGCTGTGCGTCTAAACTGGTCTGAACAATACATTTATTTGGAGGCGACTTTTTTCTCTTTTATTTTTAAAAGCTATGTGGTGAAGTCGTAGGAGGGTATATTGATTGCTGAAGAAAGCGGTAAAAGTCTCGGTGTGCACTATAAAAAATAGTCCCGGTGTGCAAAGGGATAGAATTTAAAAGTGCCGGTACTGCGTACTGGTGCATACTGGCCCACTTAAAGCACTGGTTTTACAAGAAAAGGTTTGACTTTAGCCAGATGTGGAAAAAGCAGTTTTTCCCTGGTTAAGATATAAGAAGTTTAGCGCCAACCAGGCTTTGATATCTTCCAGACATGCTAAAAGAGGTGCAATGGAGAAAGCATTTTTCTTTTTAAGAGGCATGTATATCTGACTATCATCAGCATAAAAGTGAAATGAGACGTCATGCCTTCTCGGGATTGATCCCAGTGGCAGCAAATACAAAGAAAAAAAAAACAAGTGCTCTAAAATCGACCCTGTGGAATCCCATAAGGAAGTGGAGCAGAGCTGAATTCAACATTTCCTTTTTTTTTTTTTTTTTTTTTTTTTTTTTTGTCTTGTCCAGCATTTAAGCAAGCAGACTGATGTTCTGGATGCTGTGTTCTGCTGAGCAAATTTATTTTGCCAAGGGGAACTTTTGTAGATGTAATGATCCCCTTGTATTTCTTGATTCTTATTTTATTTTTCAATTTGTTTTGGATAATAGCTTGTATTACAGAGTTTATGCTGCTGGACCCGACCGGAAAGGACAGGAAAGGGGCAGAAAGAGAACAGAAAAGAGAACATAAAAAAACAAAAAAAAAAACAAAAGAAAGAGATCAATGCATACATGTATATGCACATACATACCCACCTACATATATATGTATATACACTCGCACATACATTATATATATACATATATACATACATACATACATACATATACACATACATACACACACATATATATATATATATATATATACATATATACACATATACATACTCACATACATACACATACATATACACATACACACACATACGCATACATATACATACATACACATACACTCACACATATGCATACATATATACATATCCATACACATACATACATACACATACACATACACATAAGTACACACACATAAATATATACACCCACACACATAAATATATACACCCACACAAGCCAACTCTAGATTCGTGGAGAACAAAACCGTTGACAATCATGAAGACCAGAAACTAGCAAGTTAAGTCAAAAAGACAGAAAGAGAGCTACCTGCTGTTAGTGAATAAACTTGCTGGATGACTCAGTGACTGTGACACATGCAGAACATTCATGCAGAACATTCAGAGTGGAACGTGTTTAGAGAAGAGTGATCATGCCAATGTGACCCCGCCCGCCTACAGCTAGAGGAAGGCCAGGAGAACCCAGAGACCCGGGTAACCGACAGTCACCCCCAGGTACAGATCCCAACCCCCCCACTCCAGAGCCAGCCATGCATCTGCCCAGGAGGTGGCGAAGGAGGTGCCCAACCAGAGTCCCCCGCAGTCAGGGGGAACAGGCCCCAGCAGGCCCAGGCCGGCAAGGGCCGATCCCGCCGGGCACCGGCCACCTAGGGCAGACAGAGCGCGGGCCCCAGGGCCCCAAGAGCCCGTGAGCAGCCCCCCGCCCCCGCAAGCAGAGGGCACAGCCCACACCGACGGAGGACCAGGATCCCCAGACCGCCACCCAGCGGCAGCCAGGTCGCACCCCAGCGCACCAGCTGCGCCCCCGGGTACAGGACACCACCCCCCCACCACCAAACCACACACACATATACATGCATACCCCCCCCCCCCCCCCCAAACACGCACTCCCCTCTCAACCCCCATCCACACAACCCTCTGCAATCCATGCACATCATCCATCACATATACAACCCCACCCCACCTCTACTCACTCACCCATACCAAGTCACACGAACCCCAATCGCCCCCGCCCCCACACACGCTCACCCCCCCCCCCACACACGCTCACACCCCGCCACCCCATCCCTCTACTTCTACCCAACCACACATGCCCCACCAAACACCCCTCCACCACCCATAGCCCCCCTCCAAACTTCACCCTCACTCACACATCCCATTCCGCATATACACCCCCCCCCCCACACACACACACACACACACACGCTCACCCCCCCCACACACACGCTCACACCCCGCCACCCCATCCCTCTACTTCTACCCAACCACACATGCCCCACCAAACACCCCTCCACCACCCATAGCCCCCCTCCAAACTTCACCCTCACTCACACATCCCATTCCGCATATACACCCCCCCCTACACACACACACACACACACACACACACATACCCTCACTCCTCCAACACAGGCACACCCCAATACAACCCACGCGCCAACATACCCCTCCACACACACATCTACTTATCCTCACACATCCCTATCCCCTACCCACCTATATCCCCAACCCTAATCCCCCCCCAGCCATCCCACCATCCATCTGTAACCCCATACACCCACTCCCACACATCCTCACCTCACCCCTCCATCATGTCCCATGTGAGATACCTCAGAGGGGGCAGAGGACAGGATGGCCCCGATCAGGGCCCCCATAATTACCGCCCACCACTCCCAGCGTCCCCACCACCCCACAGATGCAGCCGACCCAGCACCCCCCCAGGGCCGGCGACAACCCTCCTACAGCCAGGCCAGCCCAGACTTAGGCCTAATGGACGGCACTCTTCCCCCACCCGTACCCCCCCCCCAGTAAAGCCCCGAGAGCAGGGGCATGAGAAGACCCTATCGTCCCTGCCTCCCCCCCGCTTATGACTGATTGTGAAGTATGTATTAGTTGCAATTAAAACTGAGGGAAGTGCCACGCGGTGTTGGGAGAGGGACCACCTAAGCAGCCCCGCCCACCATACACCGCATGCTCTTCCCCCTAATCATGTGAGTCGTCAGTGTTTTGGTGTTTGGTGTCTAAGTGTAATTAAAACTGGGAGGTGAGCCGAGGCTGGGTGCAGCGATCAAGACCACCTTGATGGCCTTTCCCACCACCCAGCGCCACGTGCACACCTCCCAATACCCTGCCTGTGTGTGATGGGGAGCGGGGAGGAAGAGGGGTTGAGGGATTTAAGTCTGGAGGAAAGTGAGCTTTCCTCCAGAAGGTGAGCCGCCCGCGGCACTGGGCACGCCCCCTACTCCCAGGGCCCCCCAAGGACCAGGACAAGCCGGGGACAGCCATCCCCGTAACCAGAGCCTTCGGCGACTCTAACCAGAGAGTCATCACCGACCCAAGAGGGGACCAACTCACCACATGCAGAAGGGGGGCACGAGGACAAAGAGGAGGCGGGGCGGCAGAAGGGGAATCCCAGACCGATTGTCCACCGCCCCCTCACTCACAGAGGACACCCCCACCTGGGGACATGAAGTCCCCCCTTGTCCACACATCGGCACTTCACACTGTCTCAGCACACACCTACAGCCACACACACACACACTTCCGGACACATTCAGGTCCACCCAGCCACCCGTTCAGCCCACCCTTAAAACCATCCTCCTGACCCCCACGTCACATCCAAATCTCCCCCACTCCCATCCATCATATCTACACTTATCCACCAACCTACCACACACATGCACCACCCACTCCCCCATACATACAACCCCGCCCCCCCCCCCCCCCCCCCACACACACACAGACAGCACGCCCCCCCTCCCCCCCCCACACACCCGTATACATGCACCACCGCCACTCCCCACATACACGCATCACCCCACTCCCCTACACACACGGCACTACCCCCCCCACAGACACCACGACACCCCCCCCCCCCCCACACACGCATCATCACACTTCCCCACCCACACACATCCACATACCTATGTACCGCCACCAGTCCTCAACGCACACCCCCTACACACATCCCTCCATACACACTCACATCCCATCCACACTATCAAACACCCCCCACTCAACAAGTCCCAGGGTCGCAACCAGGCACCAGAGCACGTACCTGCCCGCCGCCGCAGCGGCAGGTCCAGGTCAGCCCAGCCCCCCCCCGGCACAAGCCGACCCCCCACCCCCAAGAGACAGGGGACAACCCCGGGCACCGGAGCCCGGGACCCCGCCCAGCCCACCCCACGGCGGCACAGGCGCCCGTTATGGAGTCACGCCCGCCAACCCATCCCCCGCCAGCGACCTCGCCCCGCCGCTGCGCGGCAACTCCAGCCGCTGGCCCATCCAGGTCCACAGTAGGGCTAGAAATCTAGCCACTCCAACAATGGAGCAGTCAAAATCCCCCCCAGGAGCC
This sequence comes from Telmatherina bonti, assembly GCF_933228915.1. Lineage (NCBI taxonomy): Eukaryota > Metazoa > Chordata > Actinopteri > Atheriniformes > Telmatherinidae > Telmatherina > Telmatherina bonti. Next base: position 4,581,074 of record NC_136611.1, on the reverse strand, counting down.
CACCACAGACCCACAGCCCCCAGAGAACCCCAACCGGCCACCAACCCCGAGCGCAATAAGGTCACATTCTCCCCCCATACTAAGTGATGGAGCTGATCACAGGGGACCAGAGGGAATAAAGTTCAGCTGACTGATCTCTTGAGGAGGCAGACATCATCTCGACACTGATGTGATCTAATAAGAGATTTCTGAACTGCTGGATACACAGACTTTGTTTGCTTTTCCAGTTTAGAAGGATAGTTTTCTTTGCGATACATACACTGGTGAGGATTAAGTTTGCAGAATTAAATTCTATGTTAATTTCACCCAAGTGACCCAGTAGGCCCAGTTTGGGGTTTGTAGGGATGTTACATTTGAAGCAATTTGACAGATCTTTACATACCTGAAACCAGAATTCCTGGACAGGTGGGCAAGACCACAAAGCATGGTAGTAGCTGTCAGTCGTGTTGCCAGTGCAGTGTGGACAGATGTTTGATTGTGACAGACCCATCCTGAACATCCTGTGTCCTGTATAATGAGTTCTATGCAGAATTTTAAATTGTATTAGTTGCATGTTTGAATTCTTAGTCATTGTAAATGTATTTGAACAGATTTGTGACCATTCATTTTGGTCAAAGTTACTGGATAAGTCTGCTTCCCATTTAGAAGTTGGGAGACATATGGAATCGTCTAGCTTTGATAGTAATCTATATATTTTGGATAACAGTTTCGGGGCATTGAGATTTAAGAATTCTGCAGCCCTGATAGGTAGCTGCAAGTTTAATTGATCAGGGGTGTATTTCTTACCTATAATAGATTTAAGTTGGTGGTATTCTAAGAATTTTGTGCTGCTGATTTCATATCGTGAAGTAATTGTATCAAAAGGGAGAAAGTTCCCATTTTCTATTAAATGTTCTAACTGTTTTATTCCTTTATTCTTCCACTGAGGGAAGTTTATCATTTTCCGGTTTTGCTGGATGTCGGGATTGTTCCAAATAGGTGTAAGTTTGCATGGAATAAGCAAGGATTTGGTTAGTTTAAGAAATTCCCACCAGGCCATTAGTGAGGAGCTGATATTAATGCTTTTAAAGCATTTTTGGCGTTTGACAGCTGTGCTGATAAATGGCAGGTCTGAAATTGCCATATCCTCACACATAGCTTCTTCTATATTAAGCCATGGTTCATCTAGATAGCTAGGTTTAAGCCATTTAGAGATGTATTGTAGTCTGTTGCTTATAAAGTAATTTTGGAAATTAGGCAAGTCTAAGCCACCGCTATCTTTAGTCTTCTGGAGTGTTTTTAGACTAATCCGTGGTGGTTTGTCTTTCCAGAGAAATCTAGTAACATTAGAGTCCAGCGATTTAAACCAGGTGGAGGGAGGTTTAATGGGGATCATTGAAAACAGATAATTGATTTTAGGTAGAATCATCATTTTTATAGTGGCAACTCTTCCCATTAGTGATATGGGTAAAGATTTCCACCGTGTGAGATCGTCCTCAACTGTTTTTAGTAGAGGGACATAATTTAGCTTTATAAGGTCTGACAGTCTGGGTGAGATGTTTATTCCCAAGTATCTAATATCTCCTGACTGTAAAGCAGTGTCAGGAGTATTATGGAAGGAACAGTTGATGGGTAGAACGGTGGTTTTAGACCAATTAATGGAATATTCAGAAATTGATGAGAATTTATTGATGAGTACGATTGTCAGACAGATGGATGATTGTGAATTTTGAAGGAAAAGTAATACATCATCAGCATAAAGACTGGTCTTATGCTCCATATTTCTACAGTTAATGCCTTTAATGTCTTTGTTTTGTCTAATGCTAGCTGCTAAGGGTTCAATAAAGATTGCAAAAAGTGAGGGGGAGAGTGGACAGCCTTGTCTGGTGCCTCTCTGCAATCTGAAGCTGTGAGAAGTTTGATCATTTGTCCTGACGCATGCATTTGGATTGCTATACAGTATCTTTATCCAGTCGATAAACGATGAGCCAAACCCGAATTTTCTTAATGTTGCAAATAAGAATTTCCAGTTCACCCTGTCAAATGCTTTTTCAGCATCTAGAGAGATTATTGTAGTTTCCAGGTTATGTATGGTGGCATAATCAATTAGATTTATTAGTCTGCGTGTATTAGTGGTGGAATGTCGTCCCTTGATAAATCCTGTTTGATCAGGATGTATGATAAGTGGAGTTATTTTTTCTAGTCTTGTAGCAAGCACTTTACTGATTATTTTAAGATCTACGTTCATTAGTGATATTGGACGATAACTAGATGGGAGTTTGGGGTCTTTTCCTGGTTTTAGTATTACTGTAATACTAGCCAAATTCATGTTTTGAGATATTCAACCTTTTTCCTTAATTTCTGAAGCCATTTTATAAAAAGTGGGTGCTAGTATAGACCAAAATTCTTTATAATATTCAACTGGAACACCGTCTGGTCCTGGAGCTTTATTGCTGGGCATGTGTTTTAAAGCTTCATGTAGTTCCCCTACTGAAATGGGTGCGTCCAAAACCATTTCCTGATCCTGTTGTAACTTTGGAAGATTGAGGTAGCTGAGAAATTCCTCAATGCTGTTGTCTGATGGATCTGTTTCTGAGGAATATAATGTTTTATAGAAATCCCTAAATGTGTCATTTATTCCATCAAGATCATGGAGGATATTTCCTCTTGAATCTTTAACAGAGGAGATGGTTGTTTTCTCCTTGTTTGCTTTTAATTGATTTGCGAGAAATCTTCCAGATTTGTTGCTATGTTCAAAATTCTCTAAGCGAAGTCTTTGTAGCAAAAACTGGGTTTTTTGGTTAATTATTTCATTCAGCTCTAGTTTAGCCTTTCTTATGTGATTCAGCACTTGCTCTTCTGGAGAAGCCTTGTAGGCATCTTCTAGTGATTTTATTTTAGTTCAGATATTTTTGAACTCTCCTTCTTTTTCTTATGTGATGAAAATGAAATTATTTTCCCTCTCATTACTGCTTTTCCTGCCTCCCAAAGAACACATGCTGATGTTCCTGGTATGTCATTGTTTTCTATATACAAAGACCACTCCCGTTTGAAGTAACTGATAAAATCAGGATCTTTAAGTAATGATGTATTAAGTCTCCATTTGCTATAAGATGGTTTAGTTTTCTTATTCATTAGGGTAAATGATACTGGTGCGTGATCACTGATAGTGATGGAATGGATTTTAGTTTCTGAGATACTGTTCATCATAGAGCTGTTAGTGAGGAAGTCGTCTATTCTGGAGTATGAGTGGTGGACCGATGAAAAGTAAGTGTACTCTCTAGCAGTGAGGTGTTGTGAGCGCCAGACATCACAAAGACCAAAATCCTCCATATATTGTTTAACAACTCTTGCTGACTGCCAGACCCTGTGTTTCCCTGCTCCGCCCCCCTTGTCCATCCCAGAGTTTAAGGTCATGTTGAGGTCGCCCCCAATGATAAGTGTATTATCAAGGTGATCATATAGTAAGGAGAAGAAGGAATGAAAAAAGGAGGGGTCATCAGTGTTTGGGCCATAAATATTTGCAATGCATAACTTCATGTTTAGGATAGATAATGTCATTATTATGAATCTTCCACCTGGGTCTAAAGTTATATTATTAGCAGTAAAATGAATTTTCCTGTTTATCAGAATGGCTACTCCTCTTTGTCTTGAGTTGAAGCAGGCCGAGTACACGTGAGGGAACTGTACTGTAGAGAGTACGTTAGCTGTTGTTTTTAATAAATGAGTCTCCTGTAGCAGGACAATGTCTGCCTGTAGATCATTCAATCTGCTAAACACCTTCAACCTCTTCTCCCTGGAACCAGCTCCCCGTATATTCCACGTAACAAACCTCAGGGTGGTCATGCTCAAGCTACTGAAGTGTTTCTATAAAAGTATGTGTGTGTTTGTGTGTGTGCAAGCCCACATTAATGCATGCATGCTGCGTGTAGATTGTGTGCGTATATAAATTCATCTGTGTGTACAATGTTCCTATATGTCTGTCCACATGCTTAGAGTGTGTGTGAGAGTTGGGGGTGAGTGTTGATGTGATTAAATGTGCTCTGTGTTGTAGGTGTGTTATGTGCATGACATTTAGTGTCTGTGTCATGTGGATGTACGTGCGTACCCTACCTATTATTGTTGGTATGGCATAATAGAATGAAAGAGCAGCTAGAAAGGAAAGGAGTGAGAAAAGCAAACAACTACAACTACACATAAAAAGAAATAGCACAAACAAAAGAGCAAAAACAAAAGCCCTAAAGGGGGGGGGCAAAAAAACAAAAACAGAACAAAACGAAAGCAACAACAACAGCAAATTTACAAAGACTGGCAGTAAATGTACAGTTCTGAATTACCATAATTAATGTGCTTATAGCAGATTAACATGTAAATTTAACAATGATTAGCTGTATGATAGATATTATTATATGTGATAGATATTACCTGAGGTTAGTAGAGCCGGGGGGGGGGGGTATTTTTGTCACGGTAAAGCTGTCCATTGACGAACAATTTGTCCACCGCGATGACTGCACGGGATCCTTCGTCTCTGAGCTTTTTTCGGATGGGAAACAGGACCCTGCGTCTCTCCAGAATCTCTTTGGGAAACTGATTATTTACACTAAAATCGGTCCCGCGGAGTTCCGGACCTCGATCCCTCACCTGCTCTTTTTGCTTGTAGCTCACGAACTTGGCTACAATCGGTCTGGGTCTGCGGCTGTCCGGTCTTTTCCCACCTAAGCGATGAACTCGGTGAAATGAGATGTTCCTCACCGCGTCTTCGGGTAGCTTCAGCTTGGTTTGGATAAATGATCTTATTGTTTGCTCTGGATCCTCTTCTTGTTGCTCCGGGATTCCTGCGAAGACCAGGTTGTCCCTCATGCTGCGCGCCTGGAGATCGATCACCATTTCCTTTATTTTTTTATTTTCCTCTGTGAGTCGAGTCATTCCCGCGTTGAGAGAAGTCACCGTCTCCCTGAGGCTGGCGTTCTCTGCGGCCAGAGACTCCACCTGCTTTTGGCTGAATTCCAGCGACTCCCGCAGCGACTGAAACTCCCGGTGGAGAACTTCCAACAGGCCCAGACGAGCGTCGAAGCTGGCGAGATTTTTGTCAATGGACATCAGGATGTCCGAGGTGTCGTCCCCGTTAGAGGACGTCGCTCCGGGTGAGTCTTCTTTCCGGCTTCTCTTGGAGGTTGAAGCGGATCTGGGCGCAGACGGAGTCGGTGTTTGGCTTGTCTTGCCCATGACGATGCGGTTGAAACACTCGTCAATAAACTCCGACAAGCTGGTGAGATCCTCCTCGCTTTGCTCCAGAGTTTACCTTGAATAAGACTTTTTAATTATTTGCTTCCAGAAACAGTTTTAAGATTATATTGGCAAGAATATGATGTAGAATGAATATTTGTTTTCACGCGCCTTGACTAAATCTGCCGTCTCGCAAAATTTACGTCACTGCCACATCACTTACCTGCGCCTCTCTCACATTCAACATTTCCTAAACTCACCCTCATGCTCCTGTCAGACAAATAGGACTTGAACCCCTCCAATGCAGTACCGCAGATACCCAGTAGGTGGCATAGCTGAGCCACTAAAGTGTTGTGATCTACTGCGTCAAAAGCTGCTGTCAAGTCCAATAAGATAAGAATAGTATGTTCACCAGAGTCATTTGCTTAGAGGATATCATTGAATACTTTTGTCTAAGCTGACTCTGAATTGTGTTGTGAACTGAAACACTTCCAGAACATCATGTTTCTCTAAAAACAGCTCAAGTTCACTGTGGACAACTTTTTCTTAAATTATAGAATATTTTCTTTTGGCCCCCTTAACAATGACAACAGCTCCCAATATTTCTTTAGCACTGAAACTTAAATCCTAAGATCTGAAGATGACCTCAACCAGCGGAACCTTCCAGTCCCCAGTTTGCCAGACCGGCCACATCCTTGGCTCAGACCTTCACAGCAGGCGTTAGGTTTACCTCAGTCCCCCATCATGCTGGGTTAGCTCTGACTCCTCAGGCTTCCTGTCCTTTCTGTGAGATGCTCCCCCTCGAGGAGAAGCAACAGTGTGTGGAATTCTTCCCCATGTCCAGCGACACAGTGGTGGGAGGACAGTTCTCACCAGATTTCATAATCAGCTTGTTTCTACTCTCTGACCTAATGTAGACCTGGTTGTGTCCAAAGAGTCAAGGAAATGTGTGTTTGTCCTGTCTCCCAGGGGGCGGGGCTAATCTACACACATGTTCAGGATCATATGCATGAAATTTGGTGCACATGTTAAGTTTGATTTCTTGCTTGTGTTGTTCTCACTCTCAGATGTGAGTCGCTTTGGAGAAAAGCATCTGATAAAATGGAATAGAATAAATATCTGGTTTTATGTGGGAGTTATCAATCTGATTTTTCATGACAAGACATCAATCCTTGAGGCCCCGCCCCTCCTACACGCTTTGTCCTTTGAGAAGGTTTAATTACTTTTGCCTCCTAAACATCCTGACCAGTTTGATCACATCTGTATGATGAGTTTGTTCAGATGGGACATCAGTAAATTGACGAAACTGAGACTTTGATCCAAAAAGGCTGACCCCCTGTTGGTTTGAGGCTGTTGCTCTGAAAGGATTTCTTGTTTGTTCTGGCATGGAGAACATCTGTATCAGTTTTCATAAAGATTGATGACATACAGTGGCGGGGCTGTTAAAATCTGACCCTATCACTCTATTTTGCCCGACCGTTTCGGGGCATGTTCAGACCCTCAAACAGGCAAACCATTTAGCATGTAAAGGTCCTGAAAGAGTAATAAACATTTCAACAGACTTTCTCAGCGCCTTCAATGCTCAGGTCTGATCACTGTGTCGG
>NC_136611.1:4549265-4569265 GCF_933228915.1 Telmatherina bonti | reverse complement strand
GGGTTCTTTGCTCTTTGTCCTTGTGTGTGTGTGTGAGTGTGTGGAAAGAGCTTGTGTCGATTATTTTTAAATGCCTTTTTATCCACTGTTTGTTTTAATCCTTATGACTTCATTTTATCCTGTAAAGCACTTTGTGTTGCCTGAGGCATGAAAAGTGCTAAAGAAATAAAGTTTGATTTGATTGGATTTGATATATATGTTTATGTATGTATGTATCTCGTTATATGTATGTATATGTACGTATGTATGTATATATGTGTGTGTGTGTGTGTGTGTAAATGTGTGTGTGTGTGTGTGTGTGTATGTATGTATATAGATGTGTGTATGTATATGTATGTGTGTATATATGTATGTGTATATATGTATATGTGCGTGTATTTATAGGAATTAAGTAATATATAGATTTAACTGATTTTTTGTTTTACAGGTGAGCAGCAGACTTCCGAGTGTCTCAGGATTGTTCTGATCGGAAGAACCGGCTGTGGAAAGAGCTCCTCAGGAAACACCATTCTGGGCGGTGAACCATTTGAATCCAAATGTGGTCAACAGTCTGTTACCATGAAATGCCAAAAGGTCCAATCCACGGTGGACGGCCGTCTTGTTGCTGTGGTCGACACACCTGGTCTGTTTGACAGCAGGTTGTCTAACGACCAGGTTGGTGAGGAGATGGTGAAATGCATCAGTCTTCTGGCTCCAGGACCACATGTCTTCCTACTGGTGTTACAGATTAACAGACTTACACCAGAAGAGATGGAGACATTACAACTCATCAAGAAGGTCTTTGGTAAGAATGCTGAAAACTTCACCATCATTCTTTTCACAAGGGGAGACGACCTGAAATACGACAAAGTGTCCATAGAAGAGTACATAGAAAAGAGATGTGAAGAGTCATTTAAGAAGCTGATCGACGACTGTGGAGGAAGATACCTCGTGTTTAATAACCGAGATAAACAGAACAGATCACAGGTCCATGAGCTGATAAGGAAGATGGACAATATGGTGACGGAAAACAATGGAGGTTTCTTTACCAATGAGATGCTGCAAGAAGCTGAAGCAGCTATACAGAAAGAAATGAAGAGACTCCTGAAGGAGAAGGAGGAAGAGATGAAGAGGCAGAAAGAGGAACTTGAATGCAAACATGAGAAAGAAAAGGAAGAAATGAAAAGAAGAATGGAAGAAGAGAGAGCAGAAATGGAAAAGGAGAGAGAACAGAATGCCAAAAAACTGAAAGAAATGGAGGAAAACATCATCAAGGAGCGTGAACTGAAGGAAAGAGAGCAGAAAGACAGAGAAGAGGAAGGAAAGAGAAGAAAAGAGGAGGAAGAACAGCAACGACAGAAGTGGGATCAAGAACGAGAAGCTTTGGAGAAACAAATCAGATCAGAATCGGAAGAAAAAGAGACGATTGACAGAAAACTGGAAGAGAGCAGAAAAGAGATGGAAGAAAGACGAACAACTTGGGAGAAAGAACGAAAGGAGTGGTGGGAAAACCGGCGACGAGAAGACGAAGAGAGACATCGGAAACTGCAAAGGCTTCAAGATGAGATGGATCAGGAGAGAGAAAAATATGAGAAGAAAAGAAAAGAAGATGATGAAAAAAGGAAAGAACAGGAGAAAGAATTAGAGGAAAACTACAAGAAACAGATTGAGGACATGAAGAACAAACATGAAGAAGAGGTCAGAAGACAAGCTGAAGAACTGAATGATTTCCAGGACAAATATAAAGATCTGAAAACTCTGATGGAGAAATATGACGAAGAACTGAAGGATCTGAAGGAGAAACATGAGAATGAAATAAAAGAGAAACAGCAGAAAGATCAAGAATTAAAGAAGGAAAGAACCGAGAAGGAGGAAATGCTGGCGGAGAAACAAAGAGAAGAAGAAATAAACAAATTGGAGAAGTTGAGAAAACAACACGAGGAAAAACTGAAGAAGTTAAACGATAAGTTTGTGGTAAAGTATTGTACCATCTCCTGAAGATCCGGTTTTCCATAAACTGATCATCATGTAACATCAACACGGTTCAGACATGGATCGTGCCAGACAACACGGCTGATGATTGTTCATTCATTCATTTTCTGAACCGCTTAATCCAATTCAGGGTCGCGGGGAAGCTGGAGCCTATCCCAGCCGGCTTTGGGCGACAGGCAGGGTACACCCTGGACAGCTCGCCACTCCATCGCACACAGAGATGAACAACCATTCACTCTTATGGGCAATTTAGAGTAACCAATTAACCTAACATTACCTAACGGCTAATGATTGGTTTAATCAAAACGGCTTTCTGAGCAATGATGAAGATGCTTGTTAGGGAAAAATGCTTCCAGAACGCAGATTTTCTTTGTTTTTGTTCTGTTTGTATGTGAAGGAGATGAGAAACTCACGTCTAATGACTGTATGATGTAAAACTCTTCATGTGTTTTCCTGTTAGATAGATAAAACATGGGATCATCTCTAACATGATTATTTCTAAAACTGATTAATCAATAATAACTTGTATATAAATTATCTGTTGCAGCCTTTTTGTTTTATATTCAGCTCAGATGAAAAAACATCTTGACGTCGAAGGGTCACCTGGTGGTTGGTGGTGGCCTCGCTGATTGGTAGAGGAGTTCTTGTAAGGCAGGAAGTGTGAGGAGGCGACAGGTGTTTGAGCCTCGTGTTGACGGTAAACTCGGTCAACAAGTAGATTCTAACGGAGGCGTGAATGTAAATACGTTTTCATGGTTTTCCGTGACATTGCTGTATGCATTTCTTTGCAGTTGGTCCGCCTTGCATGCTCTATAGCTGCAAGGCGGACCAACTATTTTTCTTTTTTTTTTATTTTGTTTGGGTCACTCCTCTGACTGTTAAGTAGACTTTAGTTCATGGGCTTCCTGACTTCTGGAGGTTGTCTTCCCCAGTGAGATAATTTTTTGTGTATTTTGATTCTCAGTTGTCTCTCAGGTGTTCAGGTGGAGACTTTGGACATCAGTGTTTAGGAACTTTGGATGTTGTATTAAATCAGTAGAAATATTGGTGAGAAAATAATACAAGTTTTGTTGATCAAATCTGAACTAATTCGTTTCACATGATGTTTTTAGGAGTTCATTTTCATTTTGTTTTTGTTTTACTTGGTCTTATTGGGCTTTATTACTTTTGAAGAATTTATTCATACTTGTTCTATGTCTTGTGATTATTGACGTGCAGCCATGATGATTCTGTTTTATGCTGTTGTTATAAATGTCCCTTCTGTGACAACTTTTATTCTGATTCTGTTGTAATGAGAACATGTATGACTCTGAAGGGTTTTAATTACACATGCATGACTATCACAGCTATTTTTTTTTATTTTAAATATGTAAACAAATTAAGATGCAAATTTATTTGTGAAATAATAAAAAGAAATCATAATTATACAAACTGGAAGTGAGAAGCTGTGCTTATTAAATTCTGCCCCAATACTGAAAAGCTTCTTGTTGTTAACTTTAGTTTTTTAAAAGTAAAAAAAAATCCCCTTAAATTAAACTTTCCCTCCATCCGACTAAATTTGCTCTGAGTATTTCCTATATCATGATTATTGTTGTTATAAACATGATCAGTATGGTTATATATTCTATTTTATCCCTGAGTTTTATATCCTTGACTGGATATCAGCTCTGAGAGGCCTCCAGCAAGCAGCACATTTCCAGATGTTTAAGTCCAACAATCATTTTATAGGTAAACACTATTAGATTTATTGATGAATAAAACAGAACTTAAGCACTTACGATACAATAACAAAGATATGAACAGTCAAATATTTTTTAAATATAATTTTGAGTTTGTTTTTAACAACATGAATATATTTAATGACGAGCGTAGTATGTATGCAGACTAGAGAGTTTCAGAGTTTCAAACCAAAGCAGAGAGAGAATGCTGCCAAAAAAATCACGTGATTGCAACCTTGCCGTGGTGTGGACGTAACTCTGATCTCAGGTGCTGATTCCCATTCCAGGCGCTTCACACTCAGCTGCAAATCTCTGCTAAAATAAAATATCTGCTAAAAGCAGGGACCCAATCCTGAGGCCACCAAGCCGGATCCCCTCAACACCTCGGCTGCGCCTAGAAATTCTGTCCATATAAGTTATGAACAGAATCAGCGATAAAGGGCAGCCTTGGCGGAGTCCAACCCTCACCGGAAACGAATCCGACTTACTACCGGCAATGCAGACCAAGCTCTGACACCGGACAGCTCGTACAAGGGGCTCCGGTACCCCATACTCCCGGAGTACCCCCCACAAGAGCCCCCAGGGGACATGGTTGAATGCCTTCTCCAGGTCCACAAAGCACATGTAGACTGGTTGGGCAAACTCCCATGCCCCCTCCAGGACCCCAAAGAGGGTATAGAGCTGGTCCACTGTTCCGCGACCAGGACGAAAACCACACTGCTCCTACTCAATCCGAGATTCAACTATCCGGCGGACCCTCCTCTCCAGGACCCCTGAATAGACCTTACCAGGGAGGCTGAGGAGTGTGATTCCCCTGTAATTGGAACACACCCTCCGGTCCCACTTCTTACAAAGGGGGACCACCACCCCAGTCTGCCAGTCCAGCGGCACAATGTCCATGCCATGCTGCAGAGGCGTGTCAGCCAGGACAGCCCCACAGCATCCAGAGCTTTAAGGAACCCTGGGCGAATCTCATCCACCGCCGGGGCCTTGTCGCCAAGGAGCTTTTTAACCACCTCAGCGACTTCAGCCCCAGAGACAGGAGAGTCCCCCAGCTCTGCTTCCTCATCGGAAGACGTGTTGGTAGGATCGAAGAGGTCTTCAAAGTATTCCTTCCACCAACCCACAACGTCCTGAGTTGAGGTCAGGAGCTCCCCATCTCCACTGTACACAGTGTCGATGGAGCACTGCTTCCCCCTCCTGAGCTGCCGGATGGTGGACCAGAATCACCTCGAAGCCGTCTGGAAGTCTTTCTCCATGGCCTCGCCAAACTCCCCCCACGCCCGAGTTTTTGCCTCGGCAACAGCCGAAGCCACATGCTGCTTAGCCTGTCGGTACCCATTAGCTGCCTCCAGAGTCCCACAGGCCAAGAAGGCCCAATAGGACTCCTTCATCTTGACGGCATCCCTCACTGCTGGTGTCCACCAACGAGTCCTGAGATTACCGCCACGACAGGCACCAGCGACCGTACAACCACAGCTCCGGCTGGCCACCTCAACAATAGAGGCACGGAACACAGCCCATTTGGACTCAGCCAGACGTTCCCAGCAGACCCTCACAACACGTTTGGGTCTGCCAAATCTGTCCGGCTTCCTCCCCCACCATCTGAGCCAACTCACCACCAGGTGGTGATCAGTTGACAGCTCTGCCCCCCTCTTCACTCGAGTGTCCAAGGCATGTGGCCGCAGGTCTGAGGTTATGACCACAAAATTGATCATCGAACTGCGGCCCAGGGAGTCCTGATGCCAGGTGTACATATAGACACTCTTATGTTCAAACATGGTGTTCGTTATGGGCAATCCATGATGAGCACAGAAGTCCAATAATAAAAAACACCATTTGAGTTTAGAGGGGGGACCATGCCTCCCAATCACTCCCCTCCAGGTCTCATTGTCATTGCTTACGTGAGCACTGAAGTCCCCCAGCAAAACAATGAAGTCCCCAGAAGAAGCACCCTCCAACACTCCCTCCAAGGACTCCAGAAAGGGTGGGTACTCTGAACTGCTGTTCGGTGCATAAGCACAGACAACAGTCAGAACCCGTCCCCCCACCCGGAGGCAGAGGGAAACTACCCTTTCATCCACCGTGGTAAACCCCAATGTGCAGGCACCAAGCTGGCGGCTGATGAGAATGCCCACACCTGCTCGGCGCCTCTTACCATGAGCAACTCCAGAGTGGAAGAAGGTCCAGCTCGAGGGGTTACTGGTTCCAGAGCCCAAGCCATGTGTCGAGGTGAGTCCAACTATATATAGCCAGAACCGCTCAACCTCGTGCACAAGCTCAGGCTCCTTCCCCACCAGAGAGGTGACGTTCCACGTCCCTAGAGCCAACTTCTGCAGCCGGGGATCAGACCGCCAGGATCCCCGCCCCTTGCTGCCGCCCAGCTCACATTGCACCCAACCCCTACGGCTCCTCCCGCAGATGGTGAGTCCACGGGAGGTGGGGCCCATGTAACCCTTTCGGGCTGAGCCCAACCGGGCCCCATGAACAAAGGCACTGTCACTAGACACTCACTCTCGTGCCCCACCCCCAGGCCTGGCTCCAGAGGTGACCCGCATACGGGCAAGGGACCATTTAAAGCCATGGTTGTATTCATTATAGGGGTCTTTGAGCCTTGCTTGGTCTGGTCCCTCCCCTAGACACCTGATGCCTACCAGGGGCATAAAGCCCCCGACAACATTGTTGCTTGGATCTTCAGGACACACAAACCCCTCCGCCACAATAAGATGATGGCTCAGGGAAGGGATGATATAGAGTAATAATATAAATTATATATAGTAATAATATGAGTTTATATAATTTTGGGGCACTTGGAAAGTAAACAATAATCAATTCTGGACTTCCTCGTTTTGTCTTTATTGGACCATGTAAAACTATTAATACTTGGGTTATGTGTTTTCCAGAAATTTACAAGAGCAAATCTGTCCATAAAAACTTTAAGTTTGGAGTTAACAGACTGTGTTTCTTGGTGGCCATCTATCTATCCTATTATCCAAAGCTAAATTGAAATACTCACCTAATATTAATGCAGCTTTTGGGTGTTTATGAAGCCAGTATGACAGTTTATTTTCCAAAGAGTCGAAGAAAGTATTTATTTCAGATGAGGCATCATAGCCATATACATTGACTGATATGAAGCTGGTCAGAGATCGAGTTATTATCAATAGGCAAAAATGACCCAAAGGATCAAGACCTGCGGCCAAGATTTTTCCTTCAAACCTGTTTTTAAGGCTTCCAACACCATCTGAGCAGTCTGAGTCATGAGCAAACGACACATCATTTCCTCATTGGGTTTCCCAAAAACTAACGTCAGTTTTGAGGGAACAGCATTCCTGAGAAAAAAGTCTGTCTTGTGCTTTTTAGCAAACAGAAATAAAGCTTTCTTTTTAAAAACAATTCCAAGCCCCCTTGCATTAACAGATGATAAAGATAATGACGTAAAAAAAGGGAGTTGTTAAAAAAGAAAAACAGAAGGAAAATAAAGAATGAGTTTTTTAGTTAAAGTAAGATCAGAACTGTAAAACAGTCCAAAAGCTCCGCCGACGATGCTGTCATCAATATCAAGCTGAATTATGTGCTACCTGTAAAAATAGATCAAGGTCCATCGCATATATTATACTTACGTGTACCAGTTCACATATCAGTCACAGAAATTCATTTGCCATTAATAATAGCATGTGCCCCTCGGAAGCCGGCCCTTATCCCTTCTTTCCTGGCCTGCTCCATGACTGGCCACAGTTTGTTTCTTGCTTCTTTGGTGCTTTGGGTGAGATCCTCCAAGATCCGGATCTTTTTCTGCTTGTGCACGGTGGATGTTCTGGCTTCTGTCCAGATCTTGTCTCGGTGCGACTGCAAGATGAACTGAATGATGATGCGTTGCAATGATTTCTCCTTGTCCGAGCGCGTGCCCAGCCTGTGTGCAATGTCCACTGAGGAGGTTAGCTGTGCAGCGATGTCTGGACAGATTTCTCTAAATAGGTCGACCACCAATTGCTTCACATTTTAGCCGGTACGCTCCAGACACTCTCATATTCCATCTTCTTCTATAAGTCTCCATTTTTTTCCTTGAGTGCAGCATTTTCCTTTTGCAATGTAATGACCCGACTTACTACCGGCAATGCGGACCAAGCTCTGACACCTGTCGTACAGGGACCGGACAGCTCGTACAAGGGTGGTCCGGTACCCCATACTCCCGGAGTACCCCCCACAGGAGCCCCCGGGGGACACGGTCGAATGTCTTCTCCAGGTCCACAAAGCACATGTAGACTGGTTGGGCAAACTCCCATGCCCCCTCCAGGACCCCAGAGAGGGTATAGAGCTGGTCCACTGTTCCGCGACCAGGACGAAAACCACACTGCTCCTCCTCAATCCGGGATTCGACTATCCGGCGGACCCTCCTCTCCAGGACCCCTGAATAGACCTTACCAGGGAGGCTGAGGAGTGTGATTCCCCTGTAATTGGAACACACCCTCCGGTCCCCCTTCTTAAAAAGGGGGACCACCACCCCAGTCTGCCAATCCAGCGGTACTGCCCCCGATGTCCACGCGATGCTGCAGAGGCGTGTCAGCCAGGACAGCCCCATAGCATCCAGAGCCTTAAGGAACTCCGGGCGGATCTCATCCCTTCGTTTCCGGTGAGGGTTGGACTCCGCCAAGGCTGCCCTTTATCACCGATTCTGTTCATAACTTATATGGACAGAATTTCTAGGTGCAGCCGAGGGGTTGAGGGGATCCGACTTGGTGGCCTCAGGATTGGGTCCCTGCTTTTTGCGGATGACGTGGTCCTGTTGGCTTCATCTGGTCGTGATCTCCAGCTCTCGCTTGAGCGATTCGCGGCCGAGTGTGAAGCGGCTGGGATGAGAATCAGCACCTCAAAATCTGAGACCATGGTCCTCAGCCGGAATAGGGTGGATTGCCCTCTCCGGGTCGGGAGTCAGGTCCTGCCTCAAGTGGAGGAGTTTAAATATCTCGGGGTCTTGTTCACGAGTGAGGGAAGGATGGAGCGTGAGATCGACAGACGGATCGGTGCGGCGTCTGCAGTAATGCGGGCTCTGCGCCGGTCTGTCGTGGTGAAGAAGGAGCTGAGCCAGAAGGCGAAGCTCTCGATTTATCAGTCGATCTACGTTCCTACCCTCACCTATGGTCATGAGCTGTGGGTCGTGACCGAAAGAACGAGACCTCATATACAGGCGGCTGAAATGAGTTTCCTCCGCAGGGTGGCCGGGCTCTCCCTTAGAGATAGGGTGGGGAGCTCAGTCATCCGGGAGGGGCTCAGAGTAGAGCCGCTGCTCCTTCGCATCGAGAGGAACCAGTTGAGGTGGCTCGGGCATCTGGTCAGGATGCCTCCTGGACGCCTCCCTGGTGAGGTGTTCCAGGCACGTCCCTCTGGGAGGAGACCCCGGGGAAGACCCAGGACACGCTGGAGGGATTACATCTCTCGGCTGGCCTGGGAACGCCTCGGGATCCCCCCCGCAGAGTTGGCAAATGTGGCTGGGGAGAGGGAAGTCTGGGCTTCCCTGCTTAGGCTGCTGCCCCCGCGACCCGACCCCGGATAAGCAGCAGAAGATGGATGGATGGATGGATGGAATGTAATGACCCTCGTGTCGATATTATCCACCTTTTCCATAACAGCATCCATGTGCTTGGCCATGGACTCCAGAGAGTCAACTACACCCTAAATAGAGTTGCAATTTTCTTTTACCGCAGACTCGACTTGAGCCATTCTTGCAAGGCATTCCTCCTGCATCTTTTCAATGTGTAGCATGACAGCTAACATAGCCGGTTGAGTCTCTGGAGTAATGCTCGGCTTTGGTTTCTTTGCCGTACGGTTGTCCAGAGTAGGGTGAAACGGTGTAAGTTCAGGTTGCATGCTGGAAAATGTGGGTTATATTGTTTATTGTAGTAGTGCATTACTTCGTGGATATCTCTGTGGCTGTGTTCCATTTTAAACTACCACACTGGATCAGTCTTCCAACCAAAAAAAGGTGTAGGTTATAG
The DNA here is from genome assembly GCF_933228915.1 of Telmatherina bonti. Taxonomy (NCBI): domain Eukaryota; kingdom Metazoa; phylum Chordata; class Actinopteri; order Atheriniformes; family Telmatherinidae; genus Telmatherina; species Telmatherina bonti. Next base: position 4,559,580 of record NC_136611.1, on the reverse strand, counting down.
TGAACTGATATATTAAAACAGCAAACATGGATGAAAGTAACCTTTTATAACCTTATGTACCTTTAAGAGATGGTTAAGTTCATCAAGTTTTACAATTAGAAGATTTGTCAGCAGAGCTACAATTTGGAGATGTTAAACTGATGCCATCTTGGCTACGCCATCTGAATCCATCGTTGTTCCTGCCAAAAAAACTTTATGAACACCACTACAGTGAACAGAACCACATCTAGAGCTGTGAGTATAAAAACCTTTATTTAAATCAACAGTAAAGCATGAACCAGGATACTGAAGGATGGAGGACATTATATCTGCAGTTGGAAATTAAATTAAGGCCACCAGAAAGAGAACAGACATCATCCGGTATAAAATTCCAGACATAGACAAATTGTCTTACTGGTTTATTGAAATGTTTAAACAGGAGAAATCCAGGATTAACTTGCTGGTTTAGTTCAGGAGAAGCAGACTTGATGAAAAAAGCCATTTATAATCCCAACTATTTTATTTTAGTCTTTTAGTTGAAAGTAAAAACTGCAGTAACTGTTTGTATCAAACTCGATTTAGCAGGAACAAATTTAGAGGGAAATCTCATCACATCGACTATCCTGCACAACATTTCTAATGAATCAGTTTCACACATTACAGGCTGAAATGGGACTTTTTGAGAAAATAATTAAACCAAAATTAATTAAACTCTTATTCAAAGACGGGAAAATACAGTTGGAACCCCCCCCACACACACACACACACTAAATACTCCTGGATAAATCTTTTATGTCATTTAGATCCAGAAAGCAAATCAACATCATGGTGCTTTTTCTGTAATTCTGCTCTGACTTCTTTCTTTTTCTTTAACCATTTTTTATTATTATTATTAATTCAACAAAGAAGAATTAGATATTACATTGTGAATCAATTTTTTCTTTCATTTTAGCAATATTTTAGCAATATTTTATGTTCTCATAAAATATCACTTACAGAGTGTTGTTTAAATATGTCTTCTTGTGTGGAATTAAAAATGAAAAGGTATCTGGTACTGTCCACTTTCCTCTGATAATACTATTTTCTTCTGTACTTTTCTTATTATCTTTTGTCTTTTCTTCTGGTGTGCAGACAATTTGGTTTAAGAGTTTGTTTTATAGTGTCAGACAGTCGTAAAAATGCTGAAGTTGCAGAACATGGTCCTACACAGCAACGCAGATGTTAAATTATTTCAATTTAAAACTAATTTTATAATATTTTCATATTTAAAACTCTGTAAATGGGTTGTTTTGATTAGGTTAAAATAAAAACATTCAGAAATGTCTGCGCATTATTTAGTAGCAACATCGTCTCTACTGTGCTTCCGTAGAGTTTATTTTTTTCTCCACTCCATTCCGGAAGTAGTTTTTTTTTTTTTTTTAACCTCGTGACGTCATTGGCAGTGATGAAATGGCGGAGTCTGGGGAGGAGGTGGATGTCTTGGTCCAGAGAGTCGTCAAAGACATTAACAACGCCCTGAAGAGGAACCCAAACATGTGAGTGTGAAAGTCCTGGCCCTGGTTCCGGTCCCGGTGACCAGAACGGAAATCTGATGCAACCAGAAATTAGCCGCAGCCTCAGGAGGAGTTTGAGCTCCGGGCTGGGACTAATCCCTGGAACCGGAGAGCTCAGCAGAAAGTGGATCTGGTTTACCGGAACCAGAATCAGACCTGGAAACGTTCCTTGTTCTGGTTTACCAGAACACACTATCATCCTGATCCATACGGGTTCCTGGTTCTGGTTTACGGTTCAGAAACCATCCTGATCCGGATTATTCCAGTTCTTGGTGTGTTTGTGATGCCAGACAGCTGGAGCCTGACTGGTATCAGATCAGCTGGTTTAGGTGGCTCAATCCATGCCTATTAAAAACAAAAAAGTTGTGCAGATTTAGTTTATGTTCATATTTCTGGGGTTTACCAGTGAAAACCGGATTTAACTAAATCTGACTAATAACTTTCAGTTAAATCCATGTTTAGTTCACATTTTTTATATATAATTTTGTTTTAATAACACCTGATAGGACCCAGAGGTGACCTAATGGGAGAAGATGCTGCTGGTGAGATATTAACGATCCTACTGATGTCCATCTGCAGCCACAGTGTCAGAAAAACCAGTAAACAAACCAGTAACGCGATTAAGTCTCCATTTCTGGGTTAACTGGCTCATACTTCAGTAAACCAGGACCCAGATTAACCAGGAATCTTCAGCTCTAACGTCTGAATTATAAAGAGCGCTGGGAATCTTCCAGTCCCGTTTCCACCAGTGGGACCAGACGGACTGGGACAGGACATGATGGGACAGAAAGGACTGGTATGAGACTAGACAGACTGGGAAAGGACGTGATGGGACGGGACAGAAAGAACTGGTATGAGACAGACTTGAATGATGATGACAAACAAGTTACTCTGACAGTTAGCCAGAACCTGGATCCTGTCCATGCTAACGCACCAGGTGGGGATTGAAGGAGGATCTCTCTTGTAATTAAAGACTGTTTGTAGAATAATGTTTCAAATAATTAAAATTAATTTAGATCATTTTGATGTCTGACCTTCTTCCACCGGTTTGATAAAACTGGATGATTTATTTGCCCCAGAAACCTGATAATATCACCTCTGGTAGAAATGCAGAAGGAGGGGGGCGGGGCTAATGACAAACACACATACTTGCGTATGATCGCATGACCAGGAAGCTTATATCTCCAGAGGAAGTAAAGTCCAGATTTGTGTTTTTCCAGTGATGAGATCGGTCTGATCCAGGTTCCAGAGGCTCGCTACAACCGCAGCCCCATCGTACTGGTGGACAACAAGCTGGGCGTGGAGAGCTGGTGCGTAAAGTTCCTGCTGCCGTACGTCCACAACAAGCTGCTGCTCTACCGGCAACGCAGACACTGGCTGGACAGGGAAGGTAAAGATTCTTCACCAACACTTTCCAGGAAGCAGAGTTTAACTGTTCTGGGTTAGTTTCATACATGGGCAGGGGTGGGGGGATTAAACCAGTTTAACCAGTGCAGGACGTGAACCTGGAGACCGGCTGACTGTGGTTTTCTGTCCTCAGCTCTGGTGGACATCACCTGCACGCTGCTGCTGCTGAATCCAGACTTCACCACAGCCTGGAATGTCAGGTACGGAGCGGGATTCTACCTCTGGGATCACTGGGCTCCCGGTGGCTTTTAGCTCTTCTGCTTGAGCTTTCTCTCCGTCTGTGTAGATCAGTGATAACGTTAGGTCTGTCGCAATAAGTCAATTAATCACACGCTAAAAAAAAATGTGCGCAATAAGTTTGCTGGACGCAGTCATTTTAATTTGTTTTTCTTTTCTCGAGTGCCACATTTGTTTTAAGACAACATTAACTAAACAGGACAACACAACAAGCTTCCATCTGCACCTAAAACACAACCATCAACTGCAGTTTTCCCAGCTGGGAAAAAAGATCTTAACAAACAGGCTAGCTCCATCTTCCCAACAGTCCACGATAACCGTGGTGTTTAACCAACAGGTTAACTACCAACAGGACAGTGCAACATGGTGTGCACTCAGACAGCGTGGTTGGTAAAGCGACAATGTCCTTTAATATTGTTAAAAAGGCGACATTTTGATAAATATTGCAAACATTTCACAGCCAGTGTGAATCGCCTGGATGAACATACATGTTACAAACAGCAATTTCACAACCTTACAGTAAGTAATAAATAAAATTACATACTGAAGTCGTTTAAAGACATTCAGTTTTACCATTCCATCTCTGGTCAAGTCCAAACATGTCCTCTTATATGAGCTTTACTATAGACTATGTAACTGTGTTAAATAGTGTTTAGAGACCAGATAAACACGTCAAAACCCCAGGAGAAATCCTGATGTGTTTTAGCAGATTGGAGACTGGATGAGCATAAACTATTCTGCACATCAAGCTAAATGTTCTTTAGAAATTAAAGTGTGTTGATCTCTGAAAGGGTGTACTTGCATTATTATACATTATTAGTTGAAAACAGTCTCAAAATGACAACAGTAATCACTTAGCCCAATATTATATCACAATAATATCTGAGACAATTGAATGGCAAAAATTGTTTCAGTGACAGGCCTAGATGACGTCACACACGGGTCTGGTCTTCAGCTTTCCAGGTGGAAGTAATGCCACGTTATCAGACATTTCCAGTTTCCTGCAGTCGGGAGAAAATATGGAGGAAAGGAATTTAAACATTCCAGAAAAACTTCTCTAATAAAGGCAGCGCTACAAGGGATGGTCTAGATGGAGGTCTGGATAGTCCAGATGGAAGGAGGTCTGGGTGGTTCTGGTGCAGGTCTCAATGGTCTAGATCAGAGATAAAACAAAAAGGATCCAACAGCCTATCAAGTTCTGTGGGGTGACTCATTTATTTGAAGCAGGTGTGTCCGAGCAGGGCCACATGGAAAACCTGCAGGAGGAGGGCCACTCTTGGAGGACCACCATCCTCATCATCATCCATATGATGATGTCATGCGATGATGCCTTTCTGATAAAAGCATCACTTGTGACCTCTGTGATGTTTCAGGAAGGAGCTCCTGCAGTGTGGGGCTCTCCACCCTGACCGGGACCTTTACCTGGGAAAACTTGCCCTCACCAAATTTCCCAAGAGTCCAGAAACTTGGATCCACAGGTGAGTTTCTGCTACGGTAACATTGTCAGTTTTGTCAGAGTGGTTTGGCTTCAGTTTTTATACGTAGCTTCAGCTTTCTGATGTAGCGTTAGCTTTTGTACATAGCGTTAGCCTTGTGACGTAACATTAGCTCTCTTACATAGGGTTAGCTTTCTATCATACTTTCAGGTTTCTGTCGTATCTTCAGTTTTCTGATGTAGCGTTAGCTTTCTGATGTAGCATTAGCTGTCATATGTAGCGTTAGCTTTCTATCGTACTTTCAGGTTTCTGTCGTAGCAATAGCTTTCTGAGGTGACATTAGCTTTCTTACATAGTGTTAGCTTACTCACATAGTTTCAGCTTCTGTCGTAGCAGTGGCTTTCTGGCGTAGCATTAGCATTCATACATAACGTTAGCTTTCTTTTTTTCTTTTTTTTCTTTTTTTTTTTTTTTTGTCTTGTCCAGCATTTAGGCAAGCAGAATGATGGTCTGGATGCTGTGTTCTGCTGAGCAAATTTCCTCTGCCAAGGGAAGCTTTATAGATATAATGATCCCCTTGACTTTCTGAATTTTTATTTTATTTCTATATTTATTTTGTATTGTTGTTTGAATTGTAGAGTTTGTACTGCTGGACCAGAGAGGACAGACGAAAGACAGAAAGAGAAAGGAGAAAAAAACACCTCATAAGAAAAGTGAAAGAGATAAAGGGAGAGAAAAGGGAGAGAAAAAAAAAACAAACTAAAAAATAACCCAAAAACAAAAAGAAAGAAAACAACCTACAGATGTATACATACACACACATACATACACACACATACACATATATATATATATATATATATATATATATATATATATATATATATATATATATATATATATATATATATATACACATACATATACACACACACCTCTATGCACACACATACACACACATACATACGTACAAACATTTACGCACTTGCCAGTATTAACACATATACATACACATACAAGCCAACTTTAGATCATAGTAACTAAACTATGAATCTAAAAAGTTAAATATAAATGAGAAACAAACAGACAGAAATAACGTTAGCTTTCTAACTTAGTTTCAGCTTCTGTCGTAGCAATGGCTTTCTGACGTAGCATTAGCTTTCATACATAACGTTAGCTTTCTAACTTAGTTTCAGCTTTCTGTCGTAGCGTTAGCTTTCTAACATAACATTCGCTTTTATACATAGCGTTCGCCTTCTATCATAGTTTCAGCTTTCTATTGTAGCGTTAGCTTTTGAACATAGCATTAGCTTTTCCACATAGCATTCGCTTTCGATCATAGTTTAAGCTTTCGTTTTAGCTTCAGCTTTCTAACATAGCTTTAACTTTCTATCATACTTTCAGCTTTCTGTAATAGCGATAGCTTTCTGACATAGCTTTAGCTTTCTGTCGTAACGATAGATTTCTGACATAGCTTTAGCTTTCTGTCGTATTGTTAGATTCCCTAATGTACTTGTCTTTAGTATACTGACAACACACTTGTTGTGAAAATGATCATCATCATCATGCGTGTCCCTGCAGACGCTGGGTTCTGAAGCAGATTATGCGTCAGTTTCCTTCTCCGGGTCACAATAAGAGCCTGCAAGAGGGTGAAGCAGAGCAGGTGGAAGCAGACAGGAACCAGAACCAGAGCGAGCAGCTGGCTCGGACCGTCCACCAGGAGATGAAGGTGTGCTCCGATGCTGCCTGCAGATATCCCAGCAACTACAACGCCTGGTCCCACCGTATCTGGGTTCTCCAACACATGGCCAAAGGCAACGTCAAGGTGAACTTGTTTCTCGGTAAAGAGAAGGGAGCTAACCCTGAAGCTAGCTGTTGCTGGGTAAAGAGAAGGGAGCTAACCCTGAAGCTAGCTGTTGCTGGGTAAAGAGAAGGGAGCTAACCCTGAAGCTAGCTATTGCAGGGTAAAGAGAAGGGAGCTAATCCTGAAGCTAGCTGTTGCAGGGTAAAGAGAAGGGAGCTAACCTCGAAGCTAACTGTTTTATTGCTAATTGCTAATTAATTAATACCTTCCCTGTCCAGCCAGTGCTAATTGCTAATTGCAATTTATAAAGTGTTGAGAAGCCTGATTAGGCAGAAAGCTTGTTCCACCCTCTATGGGAACCAACAACTGAGTTCTTGTTCCTTGAGGCTCCAAGAACAAAAAAAAACCTTCTTTTTCGTCAGGTCCATCCATCCTCCAGGAGAAGCAGGTCTGCAGCGGGGAGGGGTCACTGCGGGGGGCAATGTCTACTTTTATGTGCCCTGAACCTGGTTGTTACCTCCACCAAGGAGTTTGTTTTTCCTGGCATCTTTGTGCTCAAGATAACTCAAAAGGTTACGGATGGATTTTTGTAAAAATTTCAAGAGTTGTTGGAAATGTGAAACTGAAGAACTGATTAAATTCTGGTGGTGATCCGGATCACCTTTTGAATCCAGGAATTGTTTACAAGGATTCTTTAACATTGAGCTTGGCAGGGGTTTCCGCTCTGAGTGCTTTTCTAGTTTCATATTTAACGAGCAACTTTGTCCGCGGCAGGGTGAGTTGTGCACGTGGCAGGGCGGGTTGTGCATGCGGCAGGGCGGGTTGTGCATGCGGCGGGGCGGGTTGTGCACGTGGCGGGGCGGGTCGTGCACTGGGTCCGAATGCCACATGTAAAAATGTTCGTATTTTCTTACCACCTCAATCAGCTGTTTTATCAAAACAGTCCGTTTTACCTGCAACAGTAAAACCGCGAAAGCAGCAACTCCACTTAATGCTTTCTCCGTGTTAACCACGCCCACCTCAAATGTCCAACCAATCACACGATACTTCTCGGAGCCCCGCAAGAAAAAAGTTCTGCTTGCCCGATGTGTCGACAACTATCTTCAAATGCGGCCGCAAGAACAAAATTACGTCATTTTGTCCACGGGGCCTCGAGAAGTTCTCACTTCTTGTGGAGGATGGTACAAGCTTTACCGAGGAGACATCAGTGGTAGTCATACAGTACATGTTTTCCTTTAAACACATGCTAGCTGATCTTTTCCAAGACTGCAACCAAAGACTTCCTGACACATCTCATTCCACAGAGGTCCAGTCAGCAGACGATTAGCTGATAGGCCTCTTGCAGATATACAAACGATGTCAGTCTGTTTTACGGCTAAGCACTGACAAACTGATGGGCAGTACCTACTAGGGGTGGAAAAATCGAATAGAAAAATTAAATATCGGGAATTTTTTGCTGTGTTCTGAAGATCCTAGCAGCTATGTTGTCTGGGGCTTTATGCCCCTGGTAGGGTCACCCATGGCAAATAGGTGTCTAGGGGAGGGACCAGACCAAGTACGCCTCACAGACCCCTGTGACGATGACAAACTTGGGCGTGAATGTTCCCTTGCCCGGACGCGGGTTACTGGGCCCCCCTCTGGAGCCAGGCCTTGGGGTGGGGAGCCAGGGCGAACGTCTGGTGGCCGGGCCTTTGCCATTGGGTTAGGGTTAGGGTCGGTCGGGCTCAGCCTGAAAGGGTTACATGGGCCCCACCTCCCGTGGGCTCACCATCTGCGGGAGGAGACATAAGGGTCGGGTGCAATGTGAGCTGGGCAGCAGCAAGAGGCGGGGACCCTGGCGGTCCGATCCCTGGCTGCAGAAGCTGGCTCTGGGGACGTGAAATGTCACCTCTCTGGTGGGGAAGGAGCCTGAGCTTGTGCGCGAGGTTGAACGGTATCGACTGGATATAGTATGACTCACCTCGGCGCATAGCTTAGTCTCTGGAACCAGAACCGTCGAGAAGGCTGGACCTTCTTCCACTCTGGAGTTGCTCATGGTGAGAGGCGCCGACAAAGTGTGGACATTCTCATCAGCCCCAGGATTGGTGCCTGTGCGTCGGGGTTTACCCTGATGGACAAAAGGGTAGTTTCCCTCAACCTTCGGGTGGGGGGACAGGTTCTGACTGTCTTCTGTGCCTATGCACTGAACAGCAGTTCAGAGTACCCACCCTTTCTGGAGGCCTTCAATGCTCACTTGGGTAATGACAGTGAGACCTGGAGGGAAATGATTGGGAGTCATGCCCCCCCCCCAATCCCCCCCGCCCCCAAACCCAAATGGTGTTTTGTTATTGGACTTCTGTGCTCGCCATGGATTGTCCATAACGAACACCATGTTTGAAAATAAGAGGCTCAGGATGGGGAAGCAGTTCTCCGTGAACACTGAGTACAGTGGAGATGGGGAGCTGCTGACCTCAACTCGGGACGTTGTGGGTTGGTGGACCTCCTCAATCCTACCAACACGTCTTCTGATGAAGAAGCAGAGCTGGGGGACTCAGGGGTGGACTCTCCTATCCCTGGAGCTGAAGTCACTGAAGTGGTTAAAAAGCTCCTTGGCGGCAAGACCCCGGGGGTGGATGAGATCCAATGGAGTTCCTTAAGGCTCTGGATGCTGTGGGGCTATCCTGGCTGACACGCCTCTGCAGCATCGCGTGGACATCGGGGACAGTACCGCTGGATTGGCAGACTGGGGTGGTGGTCCCCCTTTTTAAGAAGGGGGACCGGAGGGTGTGTTCCAATTACAGGGGAATCACACTCCTCAGCCTCCCTGGTAAGGTCTATTCAGGGGTCCTGGAGAGGAGGGTCCGCCGGATAGTCGAATCCCGGATTGAGGAGGAGCAGTGTGGTTTTCGTCCTGGTCGCGGAACAGTGGACCAGCTCTATACCCTCTCTGGGGTCCTGGAGGGGGCATGGGAGTTTGCCCAACCAGTCTACATGTGCTTTGTGGACCTGGAGAAGGCATTCGACCGTGTCCCCCGGGGGCTCCTGTGGGGTATGGGGTACCGGACCCCCTTGTACGAGTTGTCCAGTCCGTGTACGACAGATGTCAGAGCTTGGTCCACATTGTTGGCAGTACGTTGGATTCGTTTCCGGTGAGGGTCGGACTCTGCCAAGGCCGATTCTGTTCATAAGTGATATGGACAGAATTTCTAGGCGCAGCCGAAGTGTTGAGGGGATCCGGTTTGCTGACCTCAGGACCTGGTCTCTGATTTTTGCAGATGTGGTCCTATTGGCTTCATCTGATCGTGATCTCCAGCTCTCACTTTAGCGATTTGCAGCTGAGTGTGAAGCGCCTGGGATGAGAATCAGCACCTCCAAATCTGAGACCATGGTCCTCAGCCGGAATAGGGTGGATTGCCCTCTCCAGGTCGGGAGTGAGGTCCTGCCTCAAGTGGAGGCAGGACCCCGAGATATTAAATATCTCGGGGTCTTGTTCACGAGTGAGGGAAGAGTCGACAGACGGATCGGTGCGGCGTCTGGAGTAATGCGGTGAAGAAGCCAGAAGGCGAAGCTCTGGATTTACCAGTCGATCTACGTTCCTACCCTCACCTATGGTCATGAGCTGTGGGTCGTGACCGAAAGAACGAGATCTCGTATACAGGCGGCTGAAATGAGTTTCCTCCGCAGGGTGGCCGGGCTCTCCCTTAGAGATAGGGTGAGAAGCTCGATCATCCGGGAGGAGATCAGAGTAGAGCCGCTGCTCCTCCACATCAAGAGGAACCAGTTGAGGTGCCTCTGGCATCTGGTCAGGATGCCTCCTGGACCTCCCTTTTCCAGGTATGTCCCTCTGGGAGGAGACCCGGGGAAGACCCAGGACACGCTGGAGGGATTATATCTCTCGGCTGGCCTGGGAACGCCTCGGT